>NW_004955431.1:15327964-15338425 GCF_000276665.1 Chinchilla lanigera | reverse complement strand
TTTTGAGACAGGGCCTCACTATGCAGTTCAGGCTGGCTTTGAGCCCACTTTGTAGCCCAGGCTGGTCTCAAACTCACAAACATCCTCCTGCCTCAGCCTCCCTAGTGCTGGGATTACAGGCATGTGCCACCATGCCCAGCTCTTTTTTTTTTCAATTTGTTTTCCTTCTTTTTTTGATGGTTTCTTTAAAAAGATAAACACAACCAATCTTTCAATTTAGTCATTCTATTCCTTTTTATATAACCTAGAGAAATGTTAGGTGTCCACATAAAAACTTCTGTAGTGACATTCATAGTAATGCAGCTTTATCTGTAACAGTGAAAGCTAGAAAGAAGCCAAAGGCTCAACAACAGATGGGTGGATAAGCTTGCTGTAGAGTATCCACACCTTGAGACATTCATTAGTCTGTAACAAAGGGGAATGAACTAGAGATACTCAAAAAAAATGGATGGTTCTCAAAATCACGCTGAGTGCGATAAGTCAGATTTAAAAAACCCCCAACATATTGTGTGCTTCTATTTATATAGAATACAAGAAAATGCAAAATAGTCTATAAATGACAGCAGATTGGTCATTATCTAGGCGGGGGTGGAAGAGGGTAAGGCATGAAAAACTTGGGCGGACAGAAGTGTCTGGACGCTTGGTTTGCGGCCGATCATGGATGTGTGCATCGGTGAAGACTGAATCACACACTTTGCTTTTGAATCATACACTTCGAATAGTGTAAACGTATTGTATACAACTCAGGAAAAATGTTATTTAAGAAATCTACAACTGAATATGCTGCAAGCCACTCAGGGTTCACATTTCTCAGACTGAGTCATAATCTCCTCCTCCCGAGCTGGTTTCTCTTCTTCGTTAATGTTCTTTTTCTTGGCTAATGTCCCCATCAATTACCTCATCAGTTAAGCTACATAGCTTGGTGATCTCCTTTGCTCTGCTTTTAATTGTACATTTAAATTCCTTCTCAAGTTCATTTCTCACATTTTTGTTTGTTTTAAATTTGTAAGTATTTTTTGTTGTGATAAAATATACACAACATGAAACTATTTTAATAATTTTTTTGTGTGCCAGGAATCAAACTCAGGACCTTGCACTTGCCAGGTAGGCATTTGTGCAGCTAAGCTATATACCCAGACCCATTTTTTTTTTTTTTTTTTTTGGTATTGGGAATCGAACTCAGGACCTTGTGCTTGCTAGGCAGGCGCTTGTGCTGCTGAGCTATATCCCCAGCCCTATCCAGCCCCATTTTAATAACTTTTGTGTGTACAGTTCAATTGCATTCTGCCCATTCACATTGTTATTCAACCACAGCCATCTCCAGAACTTTTTCATCAAGCCCGACCCCACCTGAAACTCTGTACCCATTACCATTAACTGCCCTCTCCTCACCCACTGGCCACCACTTCTACTTTCTGTGTCTGCACTGGGGTACTCCAGGTAGTAGAGTATATCAGAGTATGTATTCTACTTTATAGCTCTTCCTCCTAGGTGAGATCACACAGTATTTGTTCTTTTGTGACTAGCCTGTGTCACTTAGCATGTCTTTAAGGTTTGTCCCTATTGTAGCATGTGTCAGAACTCACTCCTTTTACGACTGAATAGTATTCCGTGACATGCTATACCACATTTGATTAATTCATGTATCCACCTAAGAACAGCTGGGCCGTTTCTAGCTCATCATGTTCAAGTTCTCCTTTGGGTTTAGCCCTGGTTTATGTTCTCATTGCCTCTTGCCTGGATTATTTCAATAGGTTATAACCGGCTGTCTTGGCCTCCTTTTCCTTTGCACCTTCTGACTTGCTACCATCATTTTTCCAAAGCAAAGATCCTGTCCCTCCAGGGCTCAAAGACCTGCGCGTACAACTTCAAACTGAAATGTGATCCATCTTTGAGTGCTGAACTGTTCTTTGATTTTTGCTCCATTTTACTTTTGCACACTAAACCCGGGAAGCACTGAGCTACACCCCGAGCCCCTTTTAAATTTTATTTTGAGACAAGGTCTTGCTAAGTTGCCTAAACTGGGCTCAAACTTGGAATCCTCCTGCCTCAGGCTCTGAGGGCCTAGGGTGCTAAGGTTTCCGGCGGTACACCAGCACACTCAGCTTCTTGCTTGTTATAACCCAGTGTATGAGGTTTGGTAAAAAATATGGTGAGGTTTAAATAAAAATTAAAGACGTATCACAGTAAAAAAGAAAAAAAGGCTTGCCTTTAATTCCTCTTAAAATACTCCCCTTGGCTTCGAGCACATTTATCCCATTGTTCTTGCTACTTCCTGGAAGTTCTGGGAGCTCTGTTTCATTATTATCTCTTTGTGGCTTCCTCTATATTCTGCACCAAATCAAAATGTTTATAGTGCTGAGCTTGGTGGCACATGCCTGTAATCCCAGCAGTCGGGAGGCTGAGGCAGGAGGATCACTGTGAGTTCGAGGCCAGCCTGCTCTGAGACTTTGTTTTAAAAAACAAAAACAAAACAAAATACTTACAGTGATTTCTGCCACATAAAAACGTTATGGTGTGTGCTCACTCACCTTATTTGCTAGGTCTGACTCTGTGCAACTTCTGCCTCCCCCGCCCCAGGTCAAAGTGACCATGAAAGGCAAACATTTTGAATGCGCTGAGGACCCTGAGGCTACCACAACAGAGCAACTGCAGAGGCCCGTGAAAGAGGACTTTCAGATCCGCTTCAGAAAGTGGCAAGAGCCAGGCGTGGTGGCGCACGCCTGTAATCCCAGCACTCAGGAGGCTGAGGCAGGGGAATCCCTGTGAGCTCAAGGCCAGCTTGAACTGCGCAGTGAAACTTTGTCTCAAAAAGACAAAAAGAAGTTTTTTATGCTATCCCCAGGAACCTGAAGAAGGGTGGCCAGATAAGAGGAAAGGGTAGAGTAGTACTGAGGAGAATATTTCTTCTTTAGCAGTTTGGCCCGTGGGTGCAATCTCTGTTGCCCCTGATAGCGTGCAGCCCACGGCCACACCTCTTCTTCCTTCAGGCCTCCTATCAGTGGCTCACCGAAGGCTGGTCCCTATAAGTAACGGCCTTGCGTGCCATCTGCTTGTACTCACAGGCTGACACCTGGGCCTCCGCCCTCCACGGCCCCATCCTTAATAGCTGTGGGGCACTGTGGTGGATGATTAGAGGCAGGAAACGCTGGTAATTGCCATGAAACCCACATACCCAGGAAATGCATTTGTATGAAATACCCAGCAGTTTATTTTATTTTATTTTTTGTCTTTTTGAGACAGGGTCTTGCCATGCAGTTCAGGCTGGCCTTGAGCTCACTCTGTAGCCCATGCTGGTCTCAAACTCACAATGATCTTCCTGCCTCAGTCTCCTGAGTGCTGGAATTATTAGCACGTGTCACCATGCCGGGCTACCCAGCAGTTTAGACAAGGAACATCCAAGAAGACACCACCAAACACTGTGTAGGGGAGTGGCCAAGACAGTGTCCAGCTGATCTTTCTCTAGGTGGCTATCAAGGGGAGAAGATTCTTTATAAAAAGAGGTGTTGCTCCTCATGGATGGTCTTTCAAAGTAAAATAAATGTATTCAGTGGACGAGGACAAGGATTGCTTTTCCAGGCTAACTTCCTTGAAACCTGGAGTCACTGAAGAGAATAGACTCCGTGAAGCAGGAGTTGAGGCTTCTTTCTCCTGCCTTCCTTCCTTCCTTTCTCCCTCTCCCCGTCCCTCCCTGCCCTCTTCTCTCTTCAGAATGATTATCTCCAAAAAAAAAAACAAACAAACAAACAAACAAGTTTAGGGCTGGGGAGTTAGCTCAGCGGCAAAAGCACCTGCCTGGCAAGTGCAAGGTCGTGAGTTCGGTTCCCAGTACCAGAGAAAAACCAAAAAAAAAAACAAAAAAAAAAAAACCAGAATGATTATCTACCTCCCCATAGACACTCCTTCTATTAGAGCAATGCTGCTTGACCCCCAAATACCTTTCCCCCTAATATATTTTTGTCAATCCCAGAGGCTCATACATGGTGTCTTTTCCACCCTGTTTTTAGAAACTGGGGCTGGAGTGTAGCTCAGTGGTAGAGCACTTGCCTCACAGAGCGGCCCTCGTCTGATTCCCAGAACTGTCAAAGGAAAACTGGACTCAAATTACATGTGTGCACGGGAAGGCCGTCCCCTGGCCAGCTTAGCTTTCCTTCCTCCCCTTCACTTTCATTCCGTTCTTCTCTTCTTTTTTCAAAATTATCCTGCCTCTTTGCACTGGGCCCTTCCTCTTGGCCTTTAAATGTAAGCAGGACCTTCCGACGTGGAGGGCTCAGCACCACGGCACCATCTGTCCCTCCCTTCCCCTCACAGCTGAGCAGCCACGCGACTGTCTCGCACTGATTTCATTTTTTAATCTACCGCCTACTCTATTTTCATTAAAATGAAAAATGTGCAGAAATGTATTCTAGTAAGGTCAACTGGGACTGCAGTTAGACTGATTCCATGGTCTTCTTTTGCATTTTACGCTGTCATATACTCGTCCTTAGGCTGTTAGGGTCAAGCAGGAGTTGGAGGAGCCGGGGGAGAGAGTGTAGCCGATACAGGGAGAGATGGCCAGCGTGCAAGGCCTCCACCACTCACTCTAGCTCTTATAGTTTTACCCCTGAGCCCCTGCTTGAGTTAGGTATAGAGAATGTTATAGCTCGGATTTTAAGGTTCCCCCGGAGCTCCACATGGTAAGGCTTGCTCCTCAGGGTAGCGATGTTGGAGGTGGTGAAACCCTTACAAGCCGGGGCCTGGTGGGGAGTCTTCAGGTCACTGGAGGTGTGCCCTTGAAGGGGGCTGTGGGGCCCCACTGTGCTCCCCTCTTGCTTCCTGGCTGAGAGGCGAGTGATCTGGCTCCATTCCATCCTCTTCCCATGAGGTGCTGCCCCAGCATGGGCCGAGCGGGGCACTGACCATGGACTGGACCCTGTGACACCTGAGCCAAGTAACCCCTTTCTGTCTGTGAGTGGATCATCGCAGGTATTTGTTATAGTAGCGGAAAGCTGACTAACACAGAATAGGACACAACTGTGATGATTCTTGTCCTGTATCCCACAAATTGAGGAAAGGGAATCAGCAAATTCTTTGCACTGAAGAGTACTCAGCATCACCCCCCCTCCCCTCCCCACTAATTATAACTGAGCGAGGTGCGCTCAGGTCTGAAATGCTCCCTTTGGATCTCTGATGTCTGCACTGGGTGGTTCTTCACCAGCGGCAAATCTCCTGCTCATCAGTTCCCACAACTGTAGCTTGTACCAGTCTTTAGTTCGGTACCTTCCTATTCTGCTTTTCTCTTATTTCAAACCGACTTTTTCTCTATATTGTTGTCTTACAGGTGGCCTCACAGTCTGACCCAAAACGGATCTCTCTCCATTCTAACAAGCATTCCCCAAACCACATGACAAAGCGCAGTACCTTTCCTGGCTCCCACAGAAGCACAGTGTGTGAGAAACAACACTTTATTTCTCGTAGGCTTTAACAACGCTTTATTCCACCCTTTCTGAAAACCGTAGTCACTACTTCCTAGGATGCTAAGGCCAAAAAGGAACCTTGAAAAGTCAATCCATTAGTTACATCACCTCAGGTGTCACAGGGTCCAGTCCATGGTCAGTGGCCCTGAAAATAATTATGCAATGACTTTGTCTGAATAATTTAGCAACCTGCTGAATTCATGTTTAAAGAAAATTAGGGCTGGGTGTGGTGGTATGCCTATAATCCCAGCACTTGGGAGGCTGAGGCAGGAGGACTGCTTTGGTCACATTACATGCTGTTAATGTAAATCTGTAACACTGGGTATGGAGCTCTCTCTGGATTTAAGTGGTTAAGAACAAGGATTGTTAGCTTGAGGGGTGGAACCATCCTTAAAGGCCAGCCTAGGCTATGTAGTGAGTTCAAGGCCAGCCTGAACTACACAGTGAGACCTTGTCTCAAAACTGCCCCCTCCACCATTCAACCCAGCTATTCCCCTTCTTGGTATCTTCCCGAAGAATTAAAAGCATCATACCACAGTGATATGTGCACACCCATGTTTATAGCAGCACAATTTGTAATAGCTAAATCTTGGAAAAAGCCCAAATGCCCATCAACTGATGAATGGATAGGGAAGCTGTGGTGTTTTTCTTATACAATGGAGTACTACTCATCTATAAAGAAGGATAAGCTTAAGACATTCCTAGCTAAATGGATGCACCCTGAGACCATTCTCTTAGGTGAAACAAACCGGACACACACGTGTAAATACCACATCATTTCTCTGGTGTGAGAAACTGGAAGTGTAAATAAGGACCAGAGTGTATAATAGGTATTGTGAACAGGAAGAAAATGTTCAAGTGGGGCAGAGAACAAGGGAGGGGGAAGGGGAAAGGAAGGGAAAAGTAGAAAGAATAGAGAGAAAAGAAGAAAAAACGGAAACAAAGATTTGTAAATGAAAAAGGGAGGAGAGGTTGAAGGGAGGGGAGGGGTATGGGGAAAAAAGAAACCAGTTAGCTCATGTACAGGTGCAAATTCTCTGTGATGAATACGAGAATTCATCTAAAATGTACCAATACAATCTGATTGGAGAAAAAGAAAACTGCCTTCTCCAGAGTTTGTTTTGTTTTGTTTTTTTTACCGGGAATCGAACTCAGGACCTTGTGCTTGGTAGACTGGCGCTTGTGCCACTGAGCTATATCCCCAGCCTCCAGAGTTTTTTGCCTCTGTCCTCAGCCACTGATACTTGGTTAAAGTGAACCTGAAGATCATCTGCCAACCACCTTAGAGCCATTCAAGTATCTCATGCCTGGAGAAGCAAGTTGACTACGATACCCTAATACAGGGGTCCTGAAGACCGCAGGTTAAATGTGACAGTCACCACCAGTCTGAAGGCTAAGAGGCTTGGTCACGTTATATGCTGTTAATGTAAATCTGTAACGTTGTGTATGGAGCTCTCTCTGGATTTAAGTGGTTAAGAACAAGGATTGTTAGCTTGAGGGCTGGAACCATCCTCAAAGGTTTTGTATCTTTTACTGGGGCAGAGGTTTGTTGTTTTCATCAGATCCTTAAGGGCTTCCTGGCCTGTAGAAGGTAAAGAACCCCTGTTTTAGAAGAAGAAGGCTGGGCTGGGGATGTAGCTCAGTGGCACAAGTGCCTGCCTGGCAAATGCAAGGTCCTGGGTTCGATTTCTGGTACCCCCCCAAAAAAGACTGAAATCAAGGTAAGATTTTATGTATTTATCAGTGCATTAAACAATGACAAATAACTATCATTTCGGCACACAGCAAGAAAAAATATCAGGTATTATAAATAATAACCACATGTAACCACTGGTACACATTATACCATTCCAGCATTTCAGATATGCATCAAGTATTTACCATAATGTGCATGCAACAAATATATGGGGGGCGTATTCAAACACAGATGTTAACCTTGATTGCCTTTACCAATACATTTATTTCCACTATTATCTTTGAAAAAACCTTCAGTTAGGTAAGTGATGCTACATATAAGTTAAAAAACTGTTTATTTATTGTCTTTTTGAGACAGAGTCTCGCTATGTAGTTCAGGCTGGCCTTGAGCTCACTTTGTAGGCCAGGCTGGCCTCGAATTTGCAATGATCCTCCTGCCTCAGCCTCCTGAGTGCTGGGATTACAGGCATGTGCCACCATG
This sequence comes from Chinchilla lanigera, assembly GCF_000276665.1. Lineage (NCBI taxonomy): Eukaryota > Metazoa > Chordata > Mammalia > Rodentia > Chinchillidae > Chinchilla > Chinchilla lanigera. The sequence goes on along the minus strand of NW_004955431.1, from coordinate 15,330,793 downwards.
CCCAGCGTTAAAAAACTGTTTAATATAATGCCTTAGTTACAGCATTTCATCTTCTTATATAAGGGAGATAAATTATTGTACATATTTTGTGAAAAATTGATTAAAAGATATACTAGAGAAATTCCTATCATAGCCAAATTTGGAAGCCAAAAGTCAAATTCAGATTTTGGATTTCTAAAGCCAGGACCCATTCAGAGTACTCATGAATAGTTCTTAAATAGCTGAAAAGTAACACTTCAAAAGCCTATCTTCAAAATGGGCTTTAAAACTTAGGTTTAAGCTGGTCACACACAGATCAGTCAGGGTACTGTGTACTTGATTTTTAAAAAATATTTAAAATCTACTTTATAAAAATAAAATAAAATACATTTCATAAAGCATTATCTATTTACTTATTTGACAAGTTTTGTTGAATCTTTGCTATCCATAGGCACCAATCTAGGTGCTGGGATTACCTGAGCAAACAAAACAGACCAAAAATACAGTACAGCAATGTATATGTTCATTATAAAACATTCAGGTAGGCTGGGGATATAGCTCAGCGGCATAAGCGCTTGCCTGGCAAGCCTGAGGTCGTGAGTTTGATTCCCAGTACCAAAAAACAAACAAAAAATATAAAACATTCAGATACAGAACTTAAAAACTGAACATATCCTTAGGGCCCACCGGTCCATCTCAGTTCTCTCCTTATAATATTCTTGTTAATATCTGCTAATAATTTTATGTATTTTCTTTTCGAGCTTTTCTGTCCATTTACCCAGAATACCCTATATAGCAGGGATGGCGAACCTTTTAGGACTTCCAGTGATACAAATATCCCACTGTTGCATGCACGCCATAGCTTTGCCACCACTGTTCTATAGGACTTTTTTTGGTTTTGTTTTGGTTTTTTGAGACAGGGTCTCAGTACGTAGCTCAGGCTGGCCTTGAACTCACTGTATAGGCCAGGCTGGCCTTAAACTTGCAACACTCCTCCTGCCTCAGACTTCTGAGTACTGGGATTACAGGTGTGCGCTATCATAGTTGGCCCTTATATAGGATTTTCAAAGCAGCTTTATTGAGCTATAAGGTACAGAATGCGTGTTTGTGTATTATATACAGCTAAGCTAGGCAGTCAGATAGGGCCGGGCCTTTGAGAGAGCCAGGACAAAGGTGACACACATCTCAGTGATGGCCGGGTGTGGAGCAGAAGGACTGCAGTGCCCAGCTCGGAGAAGTTGTAGCAAGGACAGTGAAAATAAGGGCAGTGTATCCGCAGGCGCTTTGGGACCTGGATGGAGAGTCAGCGTGATCATGGGCAGTCAGAGAAGGTCTCCAAGGAAAAGAAAATCTCCAGACATAAGTTGCGGGATGGGTGAATCAGGTTAGGAATACTTGTACAGCTCTTTTAAGGTATTTGAGTTTTATTCAGCGGATACCTGGGACCCATTAGGAAGTGGGTGGAAAGGAGCAGGCTAGCCTGGAAGCCAGGACTTCACCTGGAGCTCCACCCCAAGTATCTGCTACCACCTTGGTACCCTCTCCTCTGCGTTCAAGCCTCCCAATCACTGTGATCTCAAACCAAGATAATCTTTTATATCTAAAATCTGTTTCTCATGCTCAGCATTACCAAGCATCTTTCCAGGGCTAGTGATGTTCATTTCTTTTCAAAACATGGGAGAGCTATGAAAACACTAGATAAAAATAACAGTAATAGTAATAATAATAATGCAGCGATGTCCAAGGAGGTAATTTAAAAACAAGTATGACAACCAGTAAATCCTGATCACATTAAAATCAGAGCTAAGCTGGGTGTGGTGGCACTCAGCTGTAATCCCAGCACTCGGGAGGCTGAGGCAGGAAAATTGTGTTAAGTTTGAGGCCAGCCTGGGCTTTATAGTGAGTTCAAGGCCAGCCTGAACTACGTCCTCAGCCTTGCTTTTTTTTTTTTTTTTTTTTTTAAAGGTAGAGCTGGGGTAGAAAAAAAAGCTTGGGGCTGGGGGTTTAGCTCAGCGGCACAGCGCCTGCCTGGCAAGCACGAGGTCGTGAGTTCAATTCCCGATACCGGGGAAAAAAAAAAAAAGAAAGAAACAATGAAAAGCTTAAGGTAGCTGTGGGTTAGGCTTAAATAGCAAATTCATTACACTGAGAATTACCCTTTGGGGTGAACCGTGGAAAGGAAATGTCGCTTTTGCAAAGTGCGCTCAGATAAAAGCGAAGTTGTGGGAAATTCTGATTAGACCCAGGGCAGAGAAATACCCGACAGCACTGCTCAACAGGAACCGGAGGTGGGGAAGAAGAGCCCCGCAGACCGCCGCTGTTCGCGTAAAACTGTCTGGGCTTTCATTCTTGTCGACCAACATGTAGGTTTATCGCACTAACCGGGAAAGACGTATTACTGTAAATTCAGCTTTTCCAAAATGCCCTTTATTTTTGTCTTGTGACGTTGGGGTTCTACCCCCTGCCCCTTGCATACACCCCACAAGCCCTCTACCAGCCAGCTCCAGCCAGCCCGGAGCACCAGCCGCTTTATTTCGGTTCCCAGCTTTGGACTGTGGAGAACCGCAAGCGCACGCAGAAACCGGGCGAGGCGGGGACGCAGCCGCAGGCACCTACCCTCGGCTCCGCGCTCCTCCCGGCCCTGCCTGCTGCGGGGCTCCTCCGGGCCCCTCGGGGAGCGCAGGTGCTGCACGTCAGGCCCGCCTGTGGGATCCCGGCTTTTTCTTCATCCGAGGACACGGAGGGGGCGGATTGGAGGAGAAAGCGGACCCCAGGGAGAGCAGCCCCCGCGGGTGAGGCCGGCGCGGCAGCCCCTGGGCTGGGCGGGGAGCGCTGAGGCCCCGCCGGGAG
>NW_004955431.1:15323761-15327784 GCF_000276665.1 Chinchilla lanigera | reverse complement strand
GCCCGGCCTCGGGGTCGCTCTGCGGATCTCCCCGCCCGCGCCCGGCCTCCCCAACCCGGCCTCCCTAAGCCGGCCTCCTCACCCTGGCCTCCCCAACCCGGCCTCCCTAAGCCGGCCTCCCTAGCCGGGTCTCCCCGCCCGCGCCCGGCCTCCCTAACCCGGCCTCCCTAACCCGGCCTCCCTAACCCGGCCTCCCTAACCCGGCCCCCCAGCCCGGCCTCCCCGCCCCGGCCCTCCTTAATTCTAACCCCTCAGCATTCTGCATGTGCATTCAGAGGTGGCGCCAGGAAGCCAATAATGTCTTCTCCCATAGTCTGGAAGATCCCTGGAGGCAAGGGTCGTCACTCCTTCCGTGCATGCTTAGCAACCAGCCCAATGGCTGGCATGTATTGAAGCTTCAATAAATGTTTGATGAATGACTGAAAAACGAAGCATCTGGTTCCTTTTGGCTTTGTTTTTGCCACACCAAAAATAAACTAAGTCTTCACACCCATTCTTGTGGCCCGAGAAGCACTGGCACTACAGTTTGAATCTCTGAGACCTCAAGAGTCAAAACTTCAGGAGTTGGGCACAGTGTTACACGTCTGTCATCCCAGCACTCGGGACGCTGAGGCAGGAGGATCGCTGGAAGTTTGAGGCCAGCCTGAGCTGCAAAGTGAGTTCAAGGCCACCTTGAACTGCGTAGTGAAACCTTGTCTCAAAAAGACAAACATAACACAAAAAACACCTAAATAAATAAAACTTCAAGAAACTGCCTCACTTTATTTTGCAACTAGAGTAAGTCAGTCTCTAGTACCCCAAAACTTTCTCTTACTCCGTTTCACTTGCTGCCAGGGGTCATCAGTGTACAAATGCAGGGGCGGCCATGAACGGCACCCCCACCACGCAGCTAAACAATGAGAGCTGAGTTTAAATGTGCTCCTTACCGTTGCCAGCCAGGTTCTCGTCCGTAGAGTTACAGTAACAGCACCCTCCAAAAATGACTAATCTAAGAAAGTCATTTTGACACCGTCGAGTTGGAAATGAAGAAAGAAAAAAAAAAAAAAAAGCAGACTGTGAAAATACCTCTTCGTCCTGTTTCACTTTTGCATTCCATTAAAACCGAGCTTCTAAATTCAGTCTCCTCCAATGTTGCTTTGAATATTTTTCTAAAAGTATCCTGGCTTTCCCCGTGTCTTTCAATCTGACAGTCAGGGGATTTCCTAATCATAAGTAGAGCGTCTCTGTCAAACGTCTCTGAGTTTCCCCTCTTCACTTTGCAGAGGTAAGAGTGTATGAAAATACAGTTTTCCATGAATTCTTTTTTTTGGTACTGGGATTCAATGAGGAGCTTTCAAACGGAGCTACATCTTTATTTTTTTCTCCAATCAGATTTTATTGGTACATTTTAGATATGCATAGTGATCACATTCATCATAGAGAACGTGTACCTGTACATGTTCTAACTTGATTTTCTGCTGTTCCCCTCCCCTTCCTTCACCCCCTCCTCTCTGCCCCACTTTCCCTTCTTTTTTCACTTTTTTTACTTTTCCTTTCTTTTCTTTGCCCCGCCCCCTCCCTTGTTCTCCTCCCCATTTGAACATTTTCTTCCTATTTCACAATATCTGTTACACATTTTCATCCTTATTTACACTTTCGGTTTGTCACACCAGAGAAACCACGTGGTATTTACACATGCGTGTCAACAGTAAGGTCTCAAGGTGCATCCATTTATCTAGGAATGTCTTCTTTATGGCTGAGTAGTACTCCACTGTATTAAGAAACCACATCATCTTTATCCATTCACTAGCTGATGGGCATTTGGGCTGTTTCCAAGTTTGGCTATTACAAACTATGCCATCAGAAACATGGGAGTGCACACATCGCTGTGGTATGATGCCTTTAATTCTACTGGAAAAAGATACCCAGAGGGGAATAGCTGGGCCACATGGGATATCTAGTCCTAGTGAAGAATCTCCACACTGATTTCCACAGCGGTTGCACCAGTCTACACATCCACCAAGAGTGGAGAAGCGTTCCTTTTTCCCCACAGCTCCTCCAGTGTTTGTTATTGGTTGATTTGTTGATAATACCCATTCTTTCTGCGGTGAGATGGAATCTCAGTGTTTTTTAAATTTGCATCTCTTGAATGACCAGGAGTGTTGAACATTTTTTTCATATATTTTATTTGATGTTTGTACTTCTTCATCTGAAAAGTGTGTGTTTATCTCAGATGCTACATCTTTATTTTGAGACAGGTTTTTGCTATGGTTATTGCCCAGGATGGGCTTGAACTTAAGATTTTCCTGCCTCAGCCTCTGAGAGTGCTGGGAGTCACATCAACCCTTAGTCCCTCATTAGCTGTGCTTTCAGAAAACAAGCTCGATAGTAGAGCAACCTTTCTGCCCCGCATAATTACCTTCCTGCCCCAGGTCCTGATCAGATGTGCCCATCACATTTAAGACATATATATGAATCAACCTAATCTTTTTATTTTCCATTCAGACCCTGAATATCAAGATCTGTTCGTTGTTCACGTTTGACCTTCGTCTGGGAAGGTGAAGATGTTGAGATAATGGGAGAATATGAGTGCAAGATGCTGGACTCCCTGAGGAATGTGCTAACATGCGAGGTGAGACGGGATACAGATGCCATGGTGATGAAATACACCGCTGATGTATAGAATACAGGGCCGTGTTCCAGGCCTGCTTACCGTCAGTGAATCCAGGGTAATCTCAAGATGTAGATACTGTCTTCCTCGTTCCCACAGAAAGGCACTGAAGTTCTGAATCATTAAATACCTTGAGCAAGATCTTTGGAGGCCATCTAGTCCACTTTCAGTTTTTTAAGATTAATTGAATTTTTTTTTTTTTCTTTTTGAGACAGGGTCTCACTATGCAGTTCAGGCTGGTCTTGAACTCACTTTGTAGCCCAGGCTGGTCTCAAACTCACAAAAGATCCTCCTGCCTCAGCCTCCTGAGTGTTGGGATTACAGGCGTGCGCCACCATGCCCAGCAATTGATTTATTTTATTTTACTTCTTTCATTTTTGTGGTACTGGCCATCAGACCCTGGGCATTGCACATGCTTGAGCAATAGCTCTACTGCTGAGAGTTCCAACCCTACCCAACCCTTAATTTAATATTTATTCTTCTTTTTGCCATACTAAGCATTGAACCCAGGACTTTTACCCTGAATTACATCTCCAACCCTTTTAGAAAATTGTGTTGTTTTGGGACAAGATCTTATTAAGTCACTGAGATGCCGAGGTTGGGCTGGAGTTTGCAATCCTCCTGTCTCAGCCTCCCATGTAGCTGGGATCACAGCCACAGGTCACCACATCTAGCACTCTTACTCCCAGTTCCAACTCTTACCTGTAGGCTCGTACTAGTCTATTTCACGACTCAGACTTCTGTCCTAAAAAATCCAAACTGTTCTGTAAAATTGCCCACTTGCCAATTTCTCCTGGGAGTCCCATGCATATCTTAAGTCCCCAGGGTGGACGCCGAGCGGCTTGAAACGTGAACACCAGTACCCCTCACTCTCCTTCCTGACTCGGCCCTTGGGCAAGCGTCGGCTCCCTGTAGCTCAGCCAGGAAGTCTAGAACCCGTGCACAGACGGGACCCATAACAGACCCCAGCAAGTATTTGTTGTGTGAGGGATTTAAAACTGAACAAATGAGCAGGAGTAGTCAGCTGCAGACCCTTACCAGAAGATTAATTGGTCAGAAAGTCCTACCTCATAAATCTCTCTCCAACCCTTTCCCCTATTTTGATCCCTTCCTTACCTCCCTTGCTGGCTTGTGTCAAGGCTAAAATGAGATTAATATATATGAAAGGGTTTTGCAAAGAATAAACCCCCGGGGAAAAAAAGAAAGGATAATACTCCCCCCTCCCCACTCAGTTGTTACTAACCTGACCAGCCCTGTTTGGCTCTTCTTTTCAAGCTACTGCTTTTTCTTTTCTTTCTTTTCTTTTCTTTTCTTTTCTTTTCTTTTCTTTTCTTTTCTTTTCTTTTCTTTTCTTTTCTTTTCTTTCTTCTTCC
>NW_004955431.1:15303300-15323596 GCF_000276665.1 Chinchilla lanigera | reverse complement strand
TTCTTCTTCTTCTTCTTTTTCTTCTTCTTCTTCTTCTTCTTCTTCTTCTTCTTCTTCTTCTTCTTCTTCTTCTTCTTCTTCTTCTTCTTTTCTTTGTTTTCTTCTTCTTCTTCCTCTTCTTCTTTTTAATCATTTTGAGACAGGGTCTCACTATGCAATTCAGGCTAGCCTTGAGCTCACTTTATACCCCAGGCTGGTCTCAAACTTGCAAGTATCCTCCTGCCTCAGCCTCCCAAGTGCTGGGATTACAGGTCTGCACCACCATGCCCAGCTGTTTTCTTCTCTTTTCTTTTTTCCTTTCCTTTCCTTTCCTTTCCTTTCCTTTCCTTTCCTTTCCTTTCCTCTCCTTTTTCCATCTGCTATGACTCCGGAGGCCCAGCACTCTGGTGTATGGCCTATACCCTCTAATGCTGTTTGTTTCTTTTTCTGGTTTTCTAAACTGGAGAATGACCCAGGACCTTGTGCATGTACACAAGTGCTATATCGCCAGACTGCTTCTGGTTATTTGTTAGAGTAAGATCTGGCTACTAAGAATGCTCTAAGTTCCTTAGTGAAAGGGAGAAGATATCCAGCTTTCCTAGTTTCCAAAGTACCATGAGCGACCTTCAAAAGTACTTAAAAATGTTTACTGACCATAAAAGATGAACTCCTGGCCAGGCATGTGTACATGCCTATGCATCCTAGACCTGAGTTCAAGCTTAGCCTGGGCCACATAGTACCTTAATGAGATCCTGTCTCAAAATGAATACCTAAATTTATTTATATATATTTTATTTATTTATTTTTGTTTGTTTGTTAACACAGGATCTTGCTACGCAGCTCAGGGGCTGGGCTTGAACTCACTATATAGCCTCAGCTGGCCTTGAAGTCAGCAATCCTCCTGCCTCAGCCTCCTGAGTGAGACACCATACCCAGACTTCAAAATAAATATTTAAAAAGGGCAAATTTTTAAAAATCAGACTTTATTGGTATATTTTATTTTATTTTTTTCATTTTTTGTCTTTCTGAGACAGAAACTGCTATGCAGTTCAGGCTGGCCTTGAGCTCATTTTGTAGCCCAGGCTGGCCTCAAACTCTCAAGGATCCTCCTGCCTCAGCCTCCCCAGTGCAGGGATTACAGGCATATTGGTACATTTGAGAAGTACAGAATGAGCACATTCATCGCAGAGCATGTGCACCTGTACACGCGATATCTTGATTCTTGTTTGCCCTCGCCCTTTCCCTCCCTTCCACCGCTCCGCCCCTTCCGCCCCCACTTACAAAAGCTTTGTTTCCATTTTTTTTCTTCTTTCCCGCCCTTTTCTTTTCTTTTCAAAAGGGCAAAATATTTTGCAAAAGCCCTGGGTTGAAGTTCAACACCCAGGACTGCAAAGAAAAGGAAAGGAAGAGAAAGAAATCCCGCCATCTGCAGCAGTGGAGTGGAGCGGAAGACCATCATGCTGTGAGATAAACCAGCACAGAGAGACAAACCCTGCGTGTTCCCACTTTCCTGTGGAGTGGAAAGAAGTGGGTTTCGTAGAACTTGAGAGGAGGGTCGTGGTTATTCGGGGCCAGGGATGTGGGAGGGAGGGAGGGACGGGCAAGCCTGGTCAGTGCGACGCGGTTACGGTTAGACAGGAGCAAGAAGCTCCGTGTGCGGCTGAGCCATAGGGCGACAGCAGTAACAGCGATGCACTGCGCATTTCAAAAAGCTAAAGAAAGAGGGCTGTGGAAGTTTTTACCACGATGAGATGATACACGCTTGAGGAGGTAGATATGTTCCACTTGATTTAAACAACACTACAGTTTCACAGTGCAGGGGCTGCAGGTGTAGCTCAGGCATGAGGTCTTGGGTTTCATGCCCAGCAGCACAAAAAACAAAATGAAGCAAAACAAAAAGAAACACACAACCTACGTGCTTCGAAATGTCATGTCATCCCACTAACATGTACATATTTTCATGTGTCAGTAAATAAATTTAAATGATAGATGCTTATCGATTGACAGATAACTGTCCTCCATCTACCTGTTATGGGCCCTGCCTAGATGGCCTTCCAAAGCCTCAGGCAGTCGTGGGGGAGCTTTTCAGAGGTGGCTCGATGTAGAGGGTGTGATGCTGGGATCGAAGTGTGTGGTTAGTCCACTGATTGGCTTGCCAAGGTTCTGGGAGTGGACAGTAGGAAGTCCCACCCTGGGTGCAACTGCTACTCACCCTAAGGGATAGAATGTAAGGGATAGAAAGAGGGTCACTGTTGTTGCTTGCTGCTTTGGCTGCCTTCTGTTTGCCATGAAGTGTTTCTCCTCTGTGATGCCATCCTGCCTTGGAACCAGCCAACTATGAACTGAATTAAACAAACCTTCCCTCCTTTAACTGCGGGTGTCAGGTATTTTGTCTCAGCAACAGGAAAAGTGACTATGACACTACCTGAGCCCTCCCTTCCGCTACCCTCTGCTTCTTTCTGAATACTATTGGTCATTCTTTGAAATGTGTCGTCTTTACCAGGAACATTTCTTTTTAAGAGATTTAAGGGTCTGGATTAGCTGACAGATGGAATTTGTGGTTTCTGATTGTATTAAATGCCCAAGGAGAGCCAGGATGAAAGTCTTGGAATCAGTAAAGTTAAACATATACAGTGCTTACAAACATAAGTCTAGGGCTCAGGTGGGATAGCGCAAAGGTAACGCATGAGGTCCTGGGTTCCATCCCCAACACCACAAAACAAACAATCACAAAACCCGTACATTGTTATATGCGTGTACTGATATGCCAAACAAAATGCATTATTCTGTATAACGAATATGCTGTAATAAAAGTTAAAGAAAAAAAAATCCATGCACCTAAAACCAAGTACAACTCAACTGAAATACCTGAAACACACCTTGTGACAAATGTACAGAATCACTTGGGAAAGTGTTAACAGCTCCCTTTTTGTTACCCTCTGTGGCTCATCAGTCACCACGCCTCATTGCTCCTCTCTGTGAACGCCTTGCAAACGTGGCGTTTCCTTTGCGGATACTGTCACCATTTCAGCCCTGCCTTGCTTTCCTCATCCAGTTCCATCACCTTGGCCTTTGTCTTATTCCCATGCAGCTTACGCTTGGCCACAAACTAAACTGCACCAAACACGGATATCATCAAACCATTCTCCCATCCCAAACCCACACTTCCAGGGACTCACAGGACAGGCACAAATGTTTTGGCCAGATTTTCAAGGCCTTTTCAATCTAATCCTACCCTCCTGGCCTACCCTCTCAGATGCGTCTTACCAGGAGTGGTGCAGTTGCCCTTTGAGATTTAAAGCTGTCACCCGAGATTTGCAGAGTTAAGTCTACGCACAATGGATGTAATCCGCAGGAGTACATCGAGAGACTGCCAACCCTGTAAATGAGCAGCTGGAAAACGGGATACCAAGAACATCCTTCAAAACCTGGGAGCGATCTCAAAGAAGCGGGATTCAAAAGTGCATGCTATTTAGGGAGCAGAAGCAAACCTTCAACCTGGCTTAGGGAACTAGAAGAGCTAGAGGCAGGAAGACAAGGAGTGCAAAGCAGATGACAGCCGTCTGTGAGTTCAACTAGACTGTCCTGAATGAAGCGCATGGTTCAGGCTCCGACACCAGAGAATGCTGAAACCACCTGACCGCCTCACTAGTTTGTGACCTCAGAGCAATCTCGTAGCAGTCTGGTTTCCCAAGGGCAGAGTCCTGCCTGGTGTAGCCAGGCTGCCCAGGACGGCTGCCTTGTGGGTAGAGGCCACAGCTTCTATCTGTGCCTGCGGATGAGCCATCAGCTTTGGGCAGCTTGATTAGGCGGAAGCACTCCAGCAGTAATAATGACAGGTAACAGATGAAATAAGTCAAGTTCGGAGCCTGAGGAACAGACCCAGGGCCACAGCGAACCAACCCAGGCTAACGAGCCCTGGGGAAGTTGGTGGTGGGCATCCCTCTCCCCGCCCGGCTTGTCTCCTCCATGGCTCAGGGCTGAGCGCACTGGGAAACTGCAGCACCAGATACCACACTGGCTTAACCTGGATTCCATTTCCTGTCCAGCTGCCCCAGTGTCTGGCTGTCTTGTCACTTTCCACTTGCTCTGTAGAAGATTTCTCCCACTATTCCCTCCTGATTTTACTCCTGTCTCCCCAGAAAGATCTGTTTCAAGAAGTCACCTTCTCTGACTGCGCTTGTCTGTGACAAGGGGCATAGGCATATGTGAGCTTCCATTGTCCCAGGGCAGGAGTGGTATCTTCCTACCTGTATCCCAGGGGCCTAGCATCAGGCAATAGGAACTGGAATACAAAAGCACTGAATTCATCCCAGAAGATTCCAGAAACCTGCCTTTCTAGGCCGGCCTTCGCCCCTGAGCTCCCGGCCCCTGCAGCCAACTTCTGATTGTCCACACCTAGATGTGACACTGATAACTCAACCTTAGTTTGGCTAATAATGAATTTTCTTTTCCATTTTAAATCCTCTTAGTTGATGGTACCATTATCCAATCAACAAGCGAAGTCACATCCGGGGGTCTTGCAGCTCTCTTTCCTGTTCATCCCTTACTTCTAATTAGTCACCAAATTTCATCTCCCCATTGTTCCTTCCTCTCCCTGTGCCTCTCACCTCTGGCCCTGGGTTATCTCCCATCTGGATGGCTATGAGAGTTTTTCTTTTTATAGGTCAAAACCTATGGATTTTATTTATACAAAACAATAAAAATATTTTTAAAGATTGATTTAAACTTCTGGTTTTTAGCTTATCCTGTTCCTTGAACGCAAAACTGCTTCCAACTCAGAGAGATTTAAAATAGGTAATTATTAAATAAATACTCTTCCCCCTGCAGAAAACCACAGAGCCAAGTTTCCCGTTTTACTTATAGCAAACCACATTCTTTTCAGTTAAGAATATCGGCAGCTGCACGAAGCAGGCCATCAGATATGTCAGCAGGGAGGTAGGAGCGGTGCAAAGGCATTACAAAAAGTGCCCCAAAGAAAACAAGATGGCAAAAACAAAAGGAAAATAATAAAACCCAAAATAAAAGAAGAGAAATACTGGATATTTACAGCCTACATCAGAAACGTGACTTGTGGTCCTTGTTCAGAACAACACCAAACCAGGGACAGGTCTGGAGGGGGATCACAGATGCGGCTGGGGCAGCCGGACCGGGGGAGACGCTCATTCTAAGGGAGAACCACGGAGCAGTGTGCTGCGATGACAACCACGCCTGGTGTCACTGCAGTTGTTTCTAAAAATGACACAAAGCAAACAGCGCACCGTCTTACAGAAACGATCTCACCACATTTTGGATGAACTGCTCAGAGTCACAGAGGCGGGGGACGCACTTGTGCTGGGGTTTTAACTGTGTGGGGAGGACAGAGGGATGCGGGGCTCTGCAGGCTGGAAGCTTCAGTCCTAATGAGTCTTCTAAGAGTTAGCTCATGGTTTTCGCTTCATTTCAGAGCAATCTTCCACCATGTTTTTCTGTTTTTGTTTTTGTTTTTGTTTTTTTTTTAATTTTCCAGCCTAATCTAATATACATACCTGTGCCTGGTTTTATTCGTTCTTTTTTCTTTTTTTTTTTCTGGTACCGGGAATCGAACTCACGACCTTGCGTTTGCTAGGTAGGCGCTTTGCCACTGAGCTAAATCCCCAGCCACTTTTATTCGTTCTTTTTATGGCTGCTATGATGACTCCCTGAGACGTGGAAGCAGACTCTGTACAGACCTGTCCAGATCCTCAGTTTCCTCCGGGCTGGGTTCACTGTCCCGGTGGTGGAAATCCGGACCTGTACCACTTTCCGTCCCACTTCCTGGTTCCCTCTTTTCAAAAGGCTGGTCCTGAACCCCTGTCACTGCATCTACTGCAGCTGCTGATGTAACAAACTGATCCACTGAGCAGCCGCTCAGCTTCCTTAAACTTCTGGTTTCTTCCTTTTTTTCTTTCTTTTTTTTTTTTTTTTTGTCTTTTTATGTGGGGCTCCCAGTGCAAAAAGACCATTGTCAAGTGCATGGATATATGTTCCTTTATCCATTTCAGTGGTGATGGTTCCTGAAATATCACTGTTGTCTGTCTTTTTGAGACAGGGTCTCACCCTACAGCTCAGGCTGGCCTTGAGCTCACTTTGTAGCCCAGGCTGGTCTCAAACTCCCAATGACCCTCCTGCCTCAGCCTCCCAAGTGCTGGGTTTACATATGTGTGCCACCACACCCTGCCTCCTTCCACTTTTTTCATTATTGGAGTTTTTTTGATTGTCAGATACCAATCCCAGCCATGAATAATATTGCCATACATCTGAGTGTCTTGTAGGTAGCTGGCTTCAAAACCATAGCTCTGTCTGTCCAAATGCACCGGTGTTAGCTGCAACAGCTCTGGCGGGGTGTCAGGGACCTGCGCTGGCCGCCTCCTACACCCCTATGTTGGTCTGGAGCGGCTACGGCCCATAGTTTCATAATTGGCCTCCCAGTTCTACATTGGTTCTTCCCAAATGTATCATCCACCTACCGCTAAAGTGATCTTTCAGGTGTTCACACCTGTAATCCCAGCTGCTTCAGAGACTGAGGCAGGAGGATTACAAAATAAAGAATAAAAAGGGTTCAGGAAGTAGCTTAGTGTTAGGGTGCTCCTGGATTCAATCTTCAGTACAGATGTATATAATTCATGTGTGTGTGGTGGTGGGGGTACAACTGCTACCATATTATTCTCCTGCTTAAAACAATCCAGTGGGTCCCCTACCCAGAGGATAAATTCAGAGTGGCCATTATGTTATGCAAAACCCTTTATGACTCTGGACTTCTGGTTTCTTCTCTAGCTTAATCTCCGGTCACACCACCCACCTCTTAGCTCTCCTAGTGGGCTTAGAACACCAGGAAACACCAGCGTTCCCCGCAAGAAGACCACACTTTCCTCCTCACCTTTGCCCATGTCTGAATTTCTCCTGGTTCACCCCAACCCTCCAGATTCTCCCGGAGAACTCCGCCTTCCTCATGTCTAGCTCAAATGTCACCTCCCCTGAGGAGGAGAAGCCTCTGGCAACCTGCACTAAAATAGAATTGGCCTCTTCTTGTTCCGCGAGGCCACTGTATACAGTACTGGTTGAATAGCCCCTGTCACAGAGGCTTGGGACCGGATATGCTGTAGATTCAGAAGATTTCTGGGTTGGGGGGATATTTGTACGGACTTTACTTCTCACTAATATCACTAATCTGAAAATCAAAACTCTGAAATGCGCCCGAATTGGAAATGTTGAGCACTAGCTCGTATCTCAGAGCACGTTGGATTTCAGATTGTCAGATTAGAGACCCTCCAACCATACACAGCCCACTACATGGTATATACTCTGGGGCGATGGTTTGTGTCCTTGGCCCCAAGGTGCGTTCTGGAGGACAGGAGTCGAATCTTACGTTTGCATCTCGAGCACCTTTCCCAGTGCCCAGCAGAGGGTGATGACTTAACAAACGTTTGTTACATTGCATGATGGCAAGGAGCACGCCGGCTTGGCACTGTTCCTGGTTCTGTCGCCTACCAGCACTTTTAACTCTGTAAGCTGCCGTTTCCTTATCAGTAAACTGAGAATAAAATGGACAGTAAAATTTATGGATAGTAAGGACAGAAAGAGAATGACACATGTAAAGTCACAGTCTTGGGGTTTAAAACTCAGTAAATGTCAGTCACTGCTGTCCTTATCCCTCGGGGTCCAGTGCAATCTTTTAAAACTCTCTGTGACCTTCCTGACGGATTGTTTTCCTTGGTGTCACCTTCTATAAATGACTATAGCACGGATTCATTTAAAAGAGTCCTTGAAAAAGTTTCACATTCTGATCATATCCATTTCCTAATTTTTAAACTTTGAAGAGTTCGCAGGTGTCATTTTGTGGCAGGTAAAATTCTAAGACGACCCTCAATGACCCCCGTCCTTTTAAAACCCCTTCCCCTCGGAAGGTAGGTAGCTCCAGCAAAGGTGAGGGGATTTGACTCCAGGACAAGGTTATGCTAGATGGCACAGCTGATGCTCACCTGAAAGGGCTGGCCCCAATGGGCTGGCTTCACAGTGAGCCAGCAAAGCCTGAGTGTCATAGAAGTTGAGAATAGGGCCAGGGATGTAACTCACTGGCACAAGGGTCTGCCTGGCAAGCGCAAGGTCCTGAGTTTGATTCCCGCTACCAGAACAAAAGTTGAGAATGGAATGATGGGTACTGGAGGCTGGGGCGGAGAAGGGAGGACGGGATGGGGAGAGGATGATCTAAGTCACAGTTACATAGCAGTAAGAAGTCCTGGGGTGCTGTTGCAGCGGCAGCAGGGTCACTGTAGATAATAATAATGTAACACATCTGTCAGAAAGCTAGAAGAAAGGTGTTTTAATGTTCTTGCCATAAAGAAATGGTGAAATGATAAATGTTTGAGAGAGATGTGCTTCACTTGATTTGAACATTACACGATGCATACATGTATTGAAGCATCACATGGTACCTCATCAGTAGGTACAATTTTTATGCATGTTAAAAGTTCAAACAAACAAACAAACAGTTGATGATATAGCTCAGTGGCACAGTGCCTGCCCAGCAAGTGCAAGGTCCTGAGTTTGATTCCAGGTACCACAAACAAACAAACACATAAACAAAAAAATAAGAAAACTCAAACAAGTTGAGTTTTATGTAGCTGAAGGCAAAAGGGGCACCAGAGATTGAAAGCGTAAGATGAGTGAGACTCCCCCTGGCTGGCTTGAAGGGGTAGGGAAGCTGTGCAAACTCTGTTCAAGACCAGAGAGCAATGCCCCACTGACGATCAGGGAGGAAACCACATCAGTAGCCGCAAAGAGGTACGTGAATAAGCTTAGAAGCGGATTTGAGCTCAACTTGGCCCACATCTTGACATCAGCTTTGTGATACTTTGAGCGGAGAACCTGGCTCTGCTAGGCTGAGATTCTGCCCTGTACAGGTAGGTGCTAGTTAGTGGGTCTTGGAGCCTGTGAGTGTGTGATCACTTTGTTTTTTTGTTTTGTTTTGTTTTTGCGGTACCGGGAATTGAACTCACGACCTTGTGCATGCCAGGCAGGTGCTGTACAACTGAACTATATCTCCAGCTCCAGATCACTTTGTTATACAGCAACAGTAAACTGAGATGTATTTCTTTTTAGTACCCTAACTGAGCAAAATACAATTGATTATTATATTCCATAAATAATCACTAAGAAAACATTAATAATTGAAATGACTCTCTTATCACCAGTAAAGTCGTAATGTCAACTGACCTTCTCAGCCTATTGTTAACATTGAAAAAAAATTTAACAAAAATTTTAAAGCAACAATTTATATAGAATGTGAAGGTTATTGTTCTTTTTTGGAAGTATATCACAACTCTTCTTCAAATTCAATTAAAAAATTTGTTTTCATATTTTATATATATGGACAGAATTTGAGCGTATTTAAAAGCACAAGCAGCCGGGTGAGGTAGCACATGCCTGTAGTATCAGCACTCAGGAGGATAATTTTAAAAACATCTGTCATGCTCATTTTTATGTTTACTAAATTGCTAAAAATGTATTATCATAGAAGCAATGCTCTTCTAAAACATAAAAGAGATCATCTGAAGCACCGATGCAGCTAAACACACATTTCATGTACCCAGGGGTTACATTTTAGTTTTAAGACACCCAAATCCAGCTAGTGAAAATATTTTACAAACTAAGGTAGTCGTCAAAAGAATTTATGGCAAAATATCTTTGATAAATTACCAATACAATGAAGGTTCTATATAACAAATCTATATCCATGTCAATGCAGAAGGTCCTTAGAAACAATACTTTGGGCAAATACTGTGGGCTACATACCCACTGAAGTGCATGTTACATACACCGTTTTTTTTTTTTTTTTTTGGTACCAGGAATCAAACTCAGATCTCATGCTTGCCAGATAAGCGCTGTGCCACTGAGCTATATCCCCAGCCCTATATTACCATATTGAAAACTCCAAGAGGTCATGGAGTGAATCTATCCATTTAATTATTTTTTGACATAGAATTCCCCAAATGTATTTACCGTGGAATCTTTTGAGAAACACCTGTTGACACTTCGCTGGAACATCATTGGGTAAATGCTGACCTAAACAAATTTCTCCCTTCTCCAGCAAGTATTGAACGAAAATAGTAACAGGAGAAGAAATATCTCACAAACAGAATTGATTAAAGACACTCAGGAACTAGGAAGGCCTTTTCCCTCTTTCTTTATTGGTTGTAGCAACTTTTTACTATTTTTTTTACTACAGTCAATAAATTAAAACATGATTTTTTTTATTTTAAAAATTAAAAAATGGACAAAAGAACAATGAAGACAAAATCAAAACAACACAAAAACAACAAAAATGATACATGACCTCAAAACAAAATGATAGAAATTTGCAGTGGTTGCTATATTACATACTGTTATCTTCAACAAAGTTGCTCAGTCCAATAGATATGAGAATATAAGATTGATCAAACAGTCAAAGACAGTAACAAGTAAAAAATAAAATAAAAAAATAACATTGGAAATGATGCAGAGCTTCACCATACAAGATGGTAGGAGTTCAACAATGGTTCTTATACTGCATATTGTTCTAAAACATGATTTTTAACAATAATTTTAATGACATGCCTGAACAGCAAAATTAATATCCCAAGGCATTTTCTAGAATAGTTTCAGCTATACCATATATCTACTTGTGTATTACTGCAGCGGATATTTTTCAAACTGGGATGTGGCATTGTTATCTAATGTTTTATAATTTAATGCAGAAAACATAGAAGTCACACATTTTTTAAGGAAAAATATTTCTAGTCCATGTTAAGAAGGAGAGTAGGAGAACAAGGTCAGAATTTTAGGCTAGCATACTTTATTTGTTTGTTTGTTTGTGAGACAAGGTCTCACTATTTAGCCCAGACTAGCCTCAAACTCATGGGAATCCTCCTGCCTCAGCCTCCTGAGTGCTGAGACTACAGGCATGTGCTACCATGCCTGGCCACTTGTGCTTTTAAATATGCTCAAACTCTATCCATATATGTAAAATATGAAAACAAATTTTTTTATTGAATTTGAGGTAGAGTTGTGATATACTTCCAAAAAAGAGCAATAACCTTCGGAGTCTATATAAATTGTTGTTTTAGTTCAGCTATTTTCAAACTTCCACAGGTTTCAGAACCTACTGGAGGGTTCTGTAAAGCCCAGATTACTGGGGCCTACTCCTAGAGTTTGTGACCATGCAAACATACTCTTGTGGGGCCGGGGATATAGCTAAGCCACACAGCACCTGCCTGGCAAGTGCAAGGTCATGAGTTTGATTCCTGGTACCAAACGCCCATGCCAAAACCTGTTCTTGGGTGACACTGAAGCTGCTGGTCTAGCAAGTCTATTTTGCCAGTCACTGTGAATCTGGTTCTTGACCAGTCCCTTGGTGGTTCTCACTGGGCAGGTCTGGGGAAGCTTCTTAGGTAGTTTCAGTGTTTTCCAGTCTTTGGGACCTCTGACTCTGGAATTTGGGATTTTGTTATAGCTTATCCTTGTTTTGGTTCCACAGCTTCTGCAGCTATCTTGCTTTTCCAGCTTCCCTCAGAATTTGATCGATCATCTGCGACGTTAAGACTCGACTTAGATCATCTATAGAGGCATCCTGGCCTCTGGCTCCAAGTAGATTCAGGTCCTAGCTCTGTCACTTAGTTGCTGAAGGACTTCTGAGGGGTTATTTCAATATCCCGTAACCTCAGTCCTCTCTTCTGAAAAGTAGGAAGTATATGGCTGCTGTTAGGCACCCAGGAAGATACAAGGAAAGCATTCAGCTTGGTGCCTGGCACTGAGGAAGGGTCAGTAAATAGCACACAACCCTTACTCTCACAGTATGACTCTGGAAAGTCTTAGAACAAAGTGTCAGTTAATTTCAGTGTTTGAGGAGTTAGGATTATGCCACAACATTCTTCAATAAAGCAGCTAGACATGTCAACTCAGAAAAGAGCGTTGCATTCAACTCAGAAAACAGTTCCTGTCACCTTCATGAACAAGTTGTACTAAGTAAAAAGTACCAAATACAGTTGCTCCTTGACTTACAATGAGGTTACAGCCAGTAAACCCATTGTAAACTGAAAATGTTTTATTTATTTATTGTCTTTTTGAGACAGGGTCTCGCTACGCAGTTCAGGCTGGCCTGGAGCTCACTTAATAGCCCAGGCTGGTCTCGAACTCACAGCGGTCCTCTTGCCTCAGCCTCCCGAGTGCTGGCATTACAGGCGTGTGCCACTGTTCCTGGCTTATATCACTTTCACAACCAGGAGAAAGTTGGAAAATTTTAAATTGAATTGTAAGTCAGAGCCTGTCTGTATTATCAAGTGTAAGACCATCGATGATGCCACGTTTTATTACACAGCACTATGGGGGAAAAATGTACTGCCAATTAAACTACGAGGCCATGCTTTCTTATCACCTAAAATTTTTATTGTATCTTTTTTGAAGCTGCTCTTTTAGACTTAGGTTTTGGAAACATTTGCTACCGTTTTGCATACATAAAAGTATCTAGGCAAAATAAACTGATTTAAAATATTCCTAATTCTTCCTCACGATCTGAGTCCGCGCCTCCTGAATCTCTTGTCTGACCGAGTCCGTGGTGCTGTTTATGCACTCAGCACAATCCTTTGGGCTGCAGGGGCCGCCATGATGGAGCATTTCGTAAGGGAATCTGCAAGTTCCCGGTGCATTTGGGTTGTGCTCTTTGCTTGTCGATTTTTTATTCCTTCTTCAACGATATAGCCAAACAAGGGACGATTTATCATTCTCTCCACTCTTTCCCATGAACACTTGTTCCTCAGGAATGAAAACACTGCCTCACTCTTCTTTCTGGGATTTCTTGCTTTTAGACCAGGTCTCACTTTGTAGTGGAGGCCAGCTTGGGACCCCTTACGTACCCCAAGTTGGCCTCCAGTTCTCCATCCTCCTGCCTCAGCCTCCAAGGTGCTAGGATTACAGATGTGAGCCGCCATGTCAAGTTTCCAGCTGGGATTTTTTCCTAAGCAACAGTCAGTTTCCACATTCAAATATAGTGCTACTGATGTTCATGGACATGCAGGTAATGACAGCTATGGCCTGGCCAGTAGACTTTGTGACATCCTTGACTGGATCCTGAACTTGTGATGTTGGTAATAAGTTTATTGAGTCCTGAATTTACTGGTTCTAGAGTTTAGCTCGGTTTGGTTATTTGCAGAAAATAGCATTATGAATAATGGCCTTTGAATTGCACGCATTCTTTTTTCCAGAATAGCTTTATTGAGATAAAGCTCCTGTACTATACAATTCACCCGCTTACAAAATAAAATTCAGTGATATTTATGTACACTCACAGAGCACACTGACAAAGGTAGCACAACTTCATCACTCTGAAAGGAAATCCTGAAACCATTAGCAGTTAGCACCCACGTCTTCCAACAGTTCTCCCTTTAGCGACCCTTAATCTACTTCCTAGCGCCATGAATCTTGATATTTCTTATATCACATTTCTCGTTTTTGTTTTTGGGTTTTTTTGGTACCAGGATTCAAACTCAGGACCTTGCACTTGCCAGGTAGGTGCTGCACTGCTGGGTTATATCCCTGGCCTGATATTTCTCATAAACAGAATCACGAAAGGTAGCCTTTGTGACTGGCTTCTTTCATTTAGTATAATTTTCAAGCTCCATGTATGTTGCTCCATATAAAGCATTTATATCCCTTTTACTGTTGAATACTACTCCATTGTATAGATAATGCAACATTTCATCCACTCTTCAGTTGATGGAGTCTTGTGTAGTTTCCACTTCATTCTACTATGAACAAGGTTGGCATATAAATATTCATGTACACAGTTCTGTGTAGCTGTGTTTTCCTTTCTCTTGGGTACATATCTAGAAGTCACGTTATGTTTAACCTTAGAAGAACTGTCACACTGTACTGAGAAAATAGTGGTACCGCATTTTTAGTAGCTCCAGTTTTTAGTGGCTCCAAAACAGTGGCTCCAATTTTTCCACATTCTTGCTCAATGCTTGTTATTTTTTGACTTTTTGATCAGACCCATCCTAGCAGGTGAGAAACAATATTTCATCTTGGTATTGCACTTAGTGTTAAAGCCTTTTCACCTGCATTTTCTCACGTGATCTTCACAGTATCTGTCAACATTTCTTACCCACAGTCGATGGAGTGAACATCAGGACTAATTCACCAACTTGCTCAGGATAGCTGCTGGTGCTGGAATGTGAGTCAGAATGTAAGCACGGTTCTGGAGTCTGAGGCCACTGCTCTCCTCCCACACTGGGCTATTCCAACCTCATGGTAGCAACCTATCTGTAGCCAGGTAAATAATGATGACAGATTATTTAGGCAGAATGCCTAGAGAGACAGAAATGCCATCAGGACGCAGTACTTCAACACCACCCAGGCAATGTGACATTGCTGCTAACTTTCAGCAACAGCTCACGGTACTCTGTTGACCTATAGCAGTGCAGGAAGATCCAGGCCAAAAAAAAAAAAAAATTGGTAACTTTGAACAGAGACCACGGCTTTGCCTTCACAGCCTATAGGAAAAGGCTGTACCAACCAGGTCAGTCTCCTCTGCACATCAGTTCCTGGTGTTGTAACACAGACGAAAAGTAATTTCCTAGCTCTGCCTCTCTCCCAGTAGATTTAGATGTCAGCTCCAGTTTGTAAGTTGGACTCATTAATTTTCATACTTATGAACTGAGAGAATTAAAGAATTTTTGCTTATGCTTACATTTTTTATGCATGAACTATCTCCTTTTTGCACAAAAAAATCAATAGTTTATGAAATAATTCTCTTTGGAAGTTAAGTGCTATGGCACTACTTTATTCTAATCAAAGAAATTATGCACACTGCTCAACCCCAGCTGAGCAAGGGCAAAAGCCTCTAAATGAATTTTTCTCACCTCTCTGAGAACATCACCTCTGAATCACTGAAGCATGAAATCTTACTGAAATTGCAGAATGAAATAGGTTAACCAGAGTAGTAGTCTGTTTTTCCTTACTGTAATGAAATACCTGAGGTTGGATAACTTTATAAAGGAAAGTTTTATTAGGTTTACAACTCTGGAGGTTCAAGGGTGCACATCTGGTAATAGCCTTCTTGATAGCAGAGTGCCAAGCCAGGGAAGGGCATCATAGGCAAGAGACAGGGAGATCATGTGTGTGTGTGTGTGTGTGTGCATGCACATGTGTGTGCTGGCATGTGCATGTGTGCATGTGTCCTTTTGTCTGTCTCTCTCTCCTTATAAAGCCACCAAGGACTCAGTCATGGTGGTTCCACCCTGAAGACCTTATCTAATTCTAAAAACCTCCAAAGCACTCGCCTCTAAATGCTATAGCTGGATAAGTTTTTATCCTATTCATACTTCACAGTGGGATGGAACTTCAACACATGGATCCTCTGGGGACACATTCAAGCCATATTCAAATCATAGCGGTCAGCATGTGGTAGATCTCTTGAAGCCAAGTTTTTGTTTCTCTTCAGATCTTGTCCAAAACATGCGTTTCCACTTTCAGTACAACAACAAAATGATGCCTCTGATAAGACCCACTTTCTGCATATGCTGGTGTGGCTGAAAGGAGCTGGTTCTTTTCACATTTAAGACACGTTAAGGTTATCTCCTCATCTCGCTGAGAGCAGCTGCTACTTATGGAACTCGGCACTGCTTTTGTTTTTGTTGGACTTGCTTTGTTTTTAAATTGAAAGTCAATATACAATAGCAGTACCTAATCGTATCTAACAGTTTTTAATTTTTGTATTTCGTTTCCACATCCTTGCCTACACTGTATAAAGTTATAATCAATGTGCACATATTACTTTGTTTGGCTTTATTAATATTATAATAGTAATATATGACATTCCATTAATTAATATTATATTAATTTTATAAATACTTCTCACTTTATATTGTTTTTAGAAATGTTTTAGTGGCTGTATAATATTTTCTCACATCTGTTAAACTTTTCCAATTATTGGATATCGTATTAGGTTTCCGAAGAGAAACAGAATCAGTATCTTGGGGCTGGGGATTTAGCTCAGCGGCAAAAGCGCCTGCCTGGCAAGCGCAAGGTCGTGAGTTCGGTTCCCGGTACCGGAAAAAAAACAAAAAAAAAGTATCAGTATCTTATTTACATATATGTAGAGAGAGAGTCATGTGACAACTAACAACTTTTTACTCAACAATGGACCACACATATGATGGTGGTCTATGAGATTATATTGTCTAGTGACATAGCTGTTCCTGACAAGTACACTCTATGGTGTTCACACAACAACAAAATCACCTAACAATGCATTTCTCAGAACATGTTGCACAGCCAGGTGACACACGGCTGTCATATCATTAGACACTTTGGTGGCCTCTGGGTTACACCCTCATGCACAGGGCCTCTTGCTCTTTTTATTAGCTTTAGGGCTCTTTCTCATGGGAGAAGAAAATTTACATTTCCTGAACACCTATTGCATACCACAGTCTAGGTATGAATTATTCATTATTTCTCTAACTCCATGAGATATTTTTTTAATTCCCACTTTGTGGAGAAGAAATGAAGGCTGAGCAAGGTTAGACAGAGAATAGTGATCCTGGCCCCACCGTGAGCACAGCGCTTAACTCCTGAGTTTAGGTTTTTCATCCATAAAATAGGGATAATAACATTCCCTACTGCCCAGGGCCGCTGGGAGATAATGTCTACGGCAGGCAGAAAGACCGTGAGATACAGAGAACTGTGAGCCCGCATCCTTGCTCTTCTACCATTGCTGCATCCCGTATCCCAGGACAACCAGGGAGGGATCTGGTCTCTCTGCCTCCAAAGCTCACATTTTCTCCCATTACAGTGCCCACCTTGCTGTGGGAGGGACGGGACACCTTTATTTCCCTTGCAGATCTCTCTCTTTTCTCTCTCTCTCTTTTTTTTTTCTTTTGTTCTTTTTGAGACAGGGTCTTGCTATGCAGTTCAGGCTGGCCTTGCGCTCACATTGTAGCCCAGGCTGGTCTCGAACTCACAGTGATCCTCCTTCCTCAACCTCCCGAGTGCTGGCATAACAGGCGTGGACCACCACCCCTGGCTTTTTCCCTTGCATATTTCCAAGACTGTTTTAATGGTCTTGAAGCACGGGACCCTGTTTTGTGTTAGTGTCTCAGATCGCAATCAGCCTGGAGTCTCTGCTCTCATTAGCTGTTCGCTTCTAGCCTCGTGCTTGTGATCTCCAAGGCAGCCATGAGTGTCCTCTCCTTTGTCTCTCTATTTCTCTCTCTCTGTATCACAAGGAGCTTGTGTCATTGGGTGCTCAAAAGTCCTCGCCAGAGCAGAGGTCACAATGGCGGTGATCACTCCTGAGCCTTCTCCCCTCTCCAGGGAGGGAGGCAAGGAAGCTGAAAAGGAACTTACCTCAGAGGGGCATTTGGCTCTGAGAGGGCGGCTGCTGCTGGGCCCCAGGACTTGGGTCTACTGCTTTTCGTTTGCCAGAACTGCAGCTTTGGTTCAGAGAGAAACTTCACAGGGAGGAAGGCGCAGGCCGAGTCAGGAAGCACTGGTTACCTTCCCTTTTCTCACCCTTCAGCTAAGCATGGAAGCCCCGCTGGGTTTCCTTGGCTGCCCTTGAGATAAGCAGCACCGGTGGGGAAGCCTGAGGGTAAGGAGAGGACCCTGAGCCTCTTCCTGCCTTCCTTGGAGGCCAGGCTGGGTGGCTCAGGGTGACCTGCTTCACCTGTCTTCTACCTCAACCTTGCCCCTGTGGAGTGTCACTTTCTTGGGTCAGTGTCACCATGACATCAGGCCTTCCCTTAACCACAATCCAGAGAGAAGGCTCTGATACGGTGTGACTCAAAAGGAGTTCAGAAAGGACGTAGGCAATGTAAACGGTCCTCAGCCAGGACCTGGAGCCTGGCAATACGCTGGGCCTTTTCACAGCCTCTATTAAACATTCGTAAGACCGCAAGCGAGGATTATTCCCACTCCCAGAAAAGGGAGTCAGAATTTAAAAGTAACTTTCTCAAGGCCACACGGCCAAGTATTTGGCAACACCAGAGTTCAGATTCAAACACGTCTAACTCGGATAAACTTGTGTTATTTCTCCCTATATTTGGATGCCTTCTTTGGTTCCCCGATCTATACCCTTCTCCTGCACCGTCTCACATCTAAAAACTGTTTAAAAAGCAAGCCAGGTGTTCGTGGTTTTAAAATTTTACTTGAAGTCGAGAAAGCGCTTCAAAGCGGCTGTCAGTGGATTTACGCACTCCCGTAACCTAAATAGGAACAGGCCGGCACTTTTACAGCAGCTCATCCTCATGGGTCTTAACAACCTGATCCCAAGCAGGGAACTCGGTGTGCTGCGGTGCCAGGGACCGAGCAACCGCTCCCCACGCTCCTTTCTGCAGGCAGCTTCTGACTTGGGGCTCCCATCACTAGCAAAGTTCGAAAAAAAAATCTTTTTTTCAGGTGGGGGCTGAGGTGGGAGGCGCTGAACCCTCTTTCCTGGCTGACTACGAACTAACCAGCCAAGGCAGAGGGCTGGAATGATGGGAACTCCCATCACATAGAGGAATCTTGAGGCATTCCCAGCCCAGGGCTTCCCTTTTTAGGAATATAAAGAAGATAAATGTGGTGGTGTGGGGAGGATGAGACCGTATTTACCCACAGAAGAACTGGCATATTATATTTCCTTGTTTTTCACTTAGTTCACACTTATGAGGTCATGCTGGTTGTCTTGGTTGACCAGAAGCCTGCATGTGCAGTTTTATGTGCATATTTGCTTGATTTTAAAAAGGGAAACAGTGAGCTAGTAGGGAAGGCTGTGTGTTTGGAAGACAAAAATCTCAAGACATGAGGTTAACCCCATGGGGTTAAAAGCTGATTGAGCTTTAAAAAAAAAAAGAACTATCAGGGTTAGGAAGCTGCAAAAGATTGGAGTGACGGAGGTTGGGGGCATAGCTCAGTGGAAGAACATTTGCCAAGTGTGCCCCTGGCCCTGGGTTCAATCCTCGGCACTGAAGAAAAGCAAAGCAAAGCAAAGCAAAGCAGAGAAAATGTCCTGAAGAGTGAATTCTGATACCTGGGTAGTCTGAAAGAGCCATTTTCCTTAAATTCAGTATCTCCGTACGGTGACATGAAGAAGTCAGTATCCTACACGGTGAAAGAGTCCTTGAGCTTCTTCACCTGAATCCGCGTCATCACGTCATCACAACCTCTCCCACGCTCATTTAGTGATATTCTCCCTTCTGGAGGGTTTCCCCATCTACCCAGGCAACTACTTCCGGAAGGGATAAGCCATGCACTTGGAAGAGACCTTCTAGTTCACATATGCTAGGCTGCAGATGTCCTCAACTAACAACTAACAGGGAAGAAGCAACTAGAAGATGACCAGAACACTGAGTGCAAAGCTATCCGAACACTCTTTGTCCATCTCCACTTTGCCCATTGTTGGCCACAGTTTAAACACGTTTCTCTGGAGAGGTCTGAAACATGAGTGCATCCAGCAGTGGCTCTGAAATGGATTCCCACGAAGTCCCTCGGGCCCCTGAGCCGCTGTTAGGTGATTGGTGCAGACTCGGTAGACTCGCCGCAGCTCTCCCCGATGCTGAGGTAGTACCATGGCAGATTTCAGTGGGGAAAAGCACACAGAGCATAACAGAGACGACGTCTGTAATTTTGGAAAAACTTGAATCGATGGCTCAGCTCAGACAGGTAGGGGGATAAAGACGTGTTGAGTCAGCAGTCACACAGTTCCAAATTTCCGTGCATGGAAATGAGCCACAAACCAACCTGTCTCTGATCCCTGCATGGATGTCCCACAATGGAACCAGAAATACACTCACCGCATTGCTTTCTCTCTCCACTCTTTTCCAGTGTCCTATTGCGGACCACATTGCTAAGCATATTAATATACCCCTACTACTCTGTAACCAGGACTGCAAATCTAAGCCAGATTTCCTTTTAGGTCTGCAGAAAACGTGCGACATTTACAAATAAGTGGTGTCAATGAAGGGATGCTCCCCTTCACCCATAATGAAGGAAATTCAATCAAACAGTCAGATCCATTGTTCATATATGGGATTAATAAAGATTTCAAAATAATAGTGATAATATATAATACACAACCTCCTCAGTTTGTGATGGGGTTGTCCTGATAGATCCATCCTAAACTGAAAATATGGTAAGTCGAAGATGCATTTAACACACCCGACCTAGCTCAGGCATGCAGTGTATGGCAGGGTCTTGGCTATTTCCTTTTATGATTGCAGGGAGAAAAGCAGTCACCACCACAACACAGCAACACAGCAGAAGACAGGACTGCATATATATATATATA
>NW_004955431.1:15299400-15303200 GCF_000276665.1 Chinchilla lanigera | reverse complement strand
GCTTGCCAGGCAGGTGCTTATACCACTGAGCTGTATCCCCGGCCCTTGGACTATATATTTGTAGCCAAGGTAGAGGTCCATATTGAAGCTTCCATGCATGTTTTCTACTGAATGTGTATGCTTTCACATCATAATAAAGTAAAAAAAAAAAACAGTAAGTCAAACTATTGTAAGCTGAGCAGCATGTGTATAAGTGAGGGGCGGGGAGACTCATACAATCACTAATGCAAATTAGTGCAAAGTAATGCTAATGGTTACCCACACGCATACCCTTTGACCAACCTTAATTCCACTTGTAAAACTTTATCCTACAGATCTACTCACTGAATTGGGCAAAAATACACACAAAATACTTTTGCAGTACTCCTAGCCATAATGAAAATTATTTCTTTTTTTCATTTTGTTTTATTTTTATTTTTTTCTGGTTTTTTTTGGTTTTTCTCTGGTACCAGGAACCGAACTCATGACCTTGCGCTTGCCAGGCAGGCGCTTTTGCTGCTGAGCTAAATTCCCAGCCCCTTTGTTTTATTTTTAGACAGGGTTTCACTATGCAGTTCAAGCAGCCCTTGAACTTAGATCCATCCTGAACTGAAAATATCATAAGTTGAAGATGCTTTTAATACACCTGACCTGCCACACGTCCTAGCTCAGGCACGCAGTGTACGCCAAGGTGTGCCCTGCCATAGTGTCTGATCTGCCCATCACAGTGTATGATCTGCCCTTGAACATTTGACTTGAAGATGAAGCACACACATGCAAAAGGGGACTCGGAGTCACCAGGAACTACAAAGAGGGCTGAGCTACGTGTTCGGAATGATTGAGCTGCTGTGTGTTTTGGGGTGTATGTGTTGAGGTCTGTGTTCAGCTAAGTTTTTCCCTGAATATAAAAGCCACTCAATGCGTCTATGACAGAATCATGTGCTTTCTCTATTCCAGTGTCTTGCACTTTTTTGGTCACATGACTCTCAATAAGAAAGAAACATTTGGCCTTGTGAGCCAGCATACATACCCAGATATGCAACTGAAATGATACTTCTATTTACCATATGCAGTTCATGATGAAATATCCTTGTCCAGAAAAAAATTAATAAATCCTCAGTTTGAAAACTTGGCATGGTACCCTGGTACAGGATCTGGCCTTTAAATTCCTAGGTGGGTGGGAATGCAGAAAAAATTAAGGTTCTGGTTTCTCGTTCTGTTACTCAAGCTCCTCCATGAGCTGGTTCCACTGAACCCACTCACTCAGCCAGTCTACAGGTCTTGGTGTTTTCGTTCTGTTTTGTTTTTTGAGACAGGGTTTCACTATGCAGTTCGGGCTGGCCTTGAACTCACTTTGTAGACCAGGCTGGCCTTGAAACTTGCAGCAATCCTCCTGCCTCAGCCTCCCAAGTGCTTAAATTATAGGCATGTGCCACCACGCTTGGCCTAGGCTACCAGTCTTCAGCCAATCAGAGCCCACAGCCTGGCCCAGGTTCAGTTCTGCCTCTCACTGGAGTCACATGTGGACTTTTCTTTGAGGAAAAGGTCTGTTTTCTCTACTGCTGGCCTATCAGTTCCTTAGAAGTGCAGCCGAAGCACAGACTGCCCTTGTGTTCTGCCCCCGACCCATGGAGTCTTCTTCTGCCTCCCAGAGAGAGGTTGCTACCTGAACCCACACGTGTGACTGTTCCAGTACTCTCTCGTTGCTGGGACTTAATACCAAACATCAGCACACTAAAGGAGAAAAGGCTTATTCTGGCTACCATTGTTAGGAAGTTTCAGTCCACAGTTGGCTGGCTTCAGGGCGGAAGTACCCTGTTTACGTCATGGTGGTTGGGAAGCAGAGGGAGAAGGAGAGGGCTGGGGAGGGAGATGCACCCTTCCCGGTCAGCCTGAGTGCCCACCTCTTCTGCCTGGACCCAGTGGGACCCGAAAGCAAGTTAGCTCTGCTGCGCTTGTGATTCAGTCACCTTCAAAAGCCCTGCCTGAGAGTGCATGGCGCTCACTGGGGACATCTAGACGCAAATCATAACAGAGACACAGCGCCCACGGTTCCAGGGTAAGTCCAGCCTCTTCAGTAAATGTGGCTGATTGTGTCTCACTGATGAATTAGGTGATGGAGGTTTTGCCTTGTTCTATCTGCAAAGGCTGCATGTGTGGTTTCACACGCTAGGAACAAATACCACGGCATAATAAAATAGATGCTGGAGTTAAGAATCTGGAGCAGAAAAAATTTAAGAGCAAAAGTTCAAGACCAAGGCCAAATATATATATATATACACTTTCAGAAGAAGGTCCACATTAATGTCACAGTTTTTTTTTTTTTTTCCAGTACTGGGAATCGAACTCACAACCTTGCACTTGCCAGGCAGGTGCTGTGCCGCTGAGCTAAGTCCCCAGCCTCAATGTCTCAGTTTGGTTGGAAATCTCCCTGACAGTTACAGGTAAGGAGGTTAAAGCAAGACGATGGGGCAGAATACAGAGCACAGAAATAAACCCTGAAGAGTGTGGGGAGATGATTTTCAGCAAAGGAACTAAGTCTTTTCGGTGTGAAAAAAGTCACTTCAACAAATCATGTAGGGTCATGTAGGGGCAACTGGATACCCACATGCAAAGGAACGAAGTGGGATTCTCATCTTACATCAGATACAAAATTTCACTCAAAATGTTCACTGACCTAAACACAAGAGCTAAGACTATGTAATTCCTAGGAGGACACACAGGGGAAAGTCTTCATGACATTAGGTTTGATAACAATTTCTTGTTTATGAGAAAAACAGAAAACTATATAAAATTAAAAACCATAAAACTATATAAAACTAAAAACCTCCATGTATCAAAGGAAACAATAAAGTAAAAAGACAACATATGGAATGAAAGAAAATATTTACAAAT
The DNA here is from genome assembly GCF_000276665.1 of Chinchilla lanigera. Lineage (NCBI taxonomy): Eukaryota > Metazoa > Chordata > Mammalia > Rodentia > Chinchillidae > Chinchilla > Chinchilla lanigera. The sequence continues at coordinate 15,300,326 of NW_004955431.1, read as the reverse complement.
CATGTATCTGATAAGACATTAATATCCAGAATATACGAAGAACTCCAGCAACTCAATGATAACAATAGTAAAATATAAAATAATTTGATTTAAAAAATGGACAGCGGCGAGGAGGTGGAGCTCTGTGGGAGATCATGTGCTGAGTATGTGCCAGACTCTTGGGTCCATCCCCAGCACCAAAAATGAAAAAAGAGCAAAAGGGATTTGAACAGGCATTTCTCCAAAACTCAGGTATGAATGGCCAAGAAGCATATGAGAAGGTGCTCAGCATCACTTCTCATCGGAGACATAGAACCATGAGACACCACTTTGCCGCTGTCAGGATGGGTATATCAAAAACAGACAAAGAGCTGGGGGTGGTGGCGTACACCAGTCTGGGAGGCTGAGGCAGGAAGATTGCAATTTCAAGCCCAGCCTGGGAAATTAGTGACCTAATGAGATCCTGTCTCAAAAAAAAAAAAAAAAAAAAGCGGCTGGGGGATGTAGCTCAGGGCAAAGGCCCCAGGTTCAACCCTCAGTTCTGAGAAAAAACCCAAATGACAGAGTAGCGAGTGCAGGTAAGCCGGGTGGGGGTGGTGGTGAAGAAATCCGGGATCTGTGTGCACAGCTGGTAGGAACAGAAAATGATGCAGTGACTTATCTACAGGCTAAATCCACTTTTGTAATTATTACCAAAAGAGGATGTTTTAAATTTGACTTTCTTACATTATGCTGTATGAAAACAAGACAAAAACCACCACCCCAAGCCCAACAATTAAACTGCGTGTAAAGTTACCTTCAGAGGGGATGGAACAAGCTTTATTTTCTTCAATTAAATAGAAATTACTACAAGGAATAGTCCTCATTGTGTTGCAGGTACCCCACTTATTTCTCTTCTCATAATCAGTGGTTTAAAAATTACCAAAGTTGCCAGGCTTGGTGGTGCA
>NW_004955431.1:15290514-15299255 GCF_000276665.1 Chinchilla lanigera | reverse complement strand
AAAAAAAAAAAAAAAAAAAAAAAAAATTATCAAAGTTTTGTATAAGCCTACCATATGAGAACATAGTACATTTTATAAAACATTACAGAACGTTGTGCTTACAAAATATATTTACAAAATGTTATACACTGCTGATATTATCATATGAAGCAATAAAATCAATCTGTAACAACAAAAAAAAAATCAATCTGTAACCACAAAATAAATAAATCTGAGCTTCTAGAACCTCTTCCACGGAGGACCATATCATTCAGGATAATCTGAATCTGTGTTCCTAGCTCAGGGTCACTCATATTTGGCTCAGAATGAATTATTTTTCCATTCTGTTAAAGCAGAGCTATTTCACATGGGCAGATTATTCTCTGGGTGATCTTTTCATCAGTTCTTTAACTTTCACTCCTACTGTGACCCCCACGTCAGAGGTCCCCGAAGGCCCTTCTTGTCCCTAGAGCCCTACTCCTGCTCCAGTCACACACTTGCTGGCAGGCTTCGGTTTCTGCTGTTAATCTCCCCCCACCCTTTTGTTTTAAACTTATTTGTGCTGGTCACTCTCATGGGTTTCGGAACGGGAGAAGAGAGAGATGCTCAGCCCACCACGTTAAACCTGGAACCCTTCGGAGACTGTTCTTCCCTCAGCGGACAGGAAAGGGGATGGGTCAGAAGTGGCCTGCTGTTTAGCTTTGTCCAAGGTTTGTGCCTAAGTATTACAATTTCCAGAAAATTTTGCCATCTCTGATTTCTCTATATTCCATCATTTTATTCTTTTTCCAAATATTATTTAAGAACTTACTACAGGCAAGGCATGACTCCAGTTGTTTTCTTCTTTTACCCTGTCATTTCATGGAAAACATTTTCAGTGGAAGTGTAATGATTGAGTACAACGGTAAAAATCTAATAAACCTAATATAGGGCAAAGCTATTTTCATTTGACAAAATCTTACCTGCAACCTGAAGTGAAGTTTCTCAACCTCAGTCAGCTTTAAGATCTGTGAGTAGGAGAACAGATATTTGCTGGTGTATGATTACACCCCTGAGTTTGGGCTGGTTTGTTACACAGCATTATGTTGCAGTAGCACGCTAATACCAAGGAGGAAGGGTCTTTACAAATAGGACGCCAACAGATTTTTAAAAAATTAAAACGAGGGTCAGTCATCTATATTTAGGAGAAAATAACTCTGAGACCACAACAGGAAGTTCTAGTTCATTATTTTTTTTCTTTCTGTCTTTTTTTTTTTTTTTTTTTTTTGTCATTTTGAAACAGGGTCTTGCTATGCAGTTCAGGCTGGCCTTGAGCTCACTTTGTAACCCAGGCTGGTCTCAAACTTGCAGTAACCCTCTTGCCTCAGCCTCCCTAGTGCTGAGATTACAGGTGTGCTCCTCCACACCTAGTTTTGTTTATTTCATTTTAACTAAGGTTTTTTCCTAAGAGAATTTGCAATAAGAACACTTTTGTGGTTTAGGGTTTAATCTTTTGTTTTGATGGATGAACGGCAATGAGCACACAAGCTAAGAAAGTGCTCTACCACTGAGCCACATCCCTAGCCCTGTTTCAAGTTTTTAAATAGTGATATCAGCAACTGCTGTGGGAAATGCTGACATCCTTAGTATATTTTCCCTTTCATTTGAAAGAGCTTCAATAATAATCAAGCTATATGAAGTTATATGAAGATCTGTGCACCTCTTTCCCAAAAGATAAACTACAAACATTGTAACAAAATAAGAGTGTGTATTGCTTGCAAAATTCTTATGAGAGAAGTTCTTTGCTTGCTTGCTTCTTGATGTTTCCACTGAGTTATGATGCCACTCAGGACCTACAATTTTTGCCCTAAGGATTACATAAAGAAGTCAGGACATCCTTCTATAGAAGCAGCTGCCTGTGAAGCTTTGCCACAGTCTATGGACAAACTTCTCAGTGTCTGTTCCTAAGAACAAATGAACTGCTTTGTCTTGAAAGTGCTAAGCTTGAACAGCAAAGGACATTGTGCAGAGAACTGGAAGCAGTCCCTGTTTAACATCGGGCTGGGGTTGTGGCTCAATGGCAGGACTCGTGCTTGCACGTTCAAGGGAGTTCCATCCCTGGCGCTGCACAAAGTGAAAGAAAAAATAATACTGCTAAACATTGTCCCTGATAGTAAATAAAGGGTCCAGGTGAACCCCTTTTAGCTTCTTTCTCTGCATGTCATGAAATTTTAGTTTCAATGAATCACAAGGGTCAGAGAAGGGTGTTGCTGTGGCTGACTTTAAATGTCCCCCACAGGCCCATGTGTTAAAAGCTTGGCCCCAGTCTGTGGCACTACCGGGAGATAGTGGAAGACTAGGAGACGGTGTCTAGAGAAAGGAAGAGAGGTCACTGAGGTGTGCTCTGGAAGGGGATATCGGGACCGTGGTTCCTTCCCTTCTCTCTGCTTCCTGGCTGCTACAAGGCAGCTTCTTATTCTAAGTGTCCCTGCCACATTGTAGCACCTTGCTACAGGCCCAGGGACAGGTGACATGGGCTGGAACTTTTGAAACTCAGCCCAAATAAATCTTTCCTCCTCTTAAGATGATTATCACAGGTATTTTGTCATGGTGATATCAAGAAAGGCGTTGGCCTGGACGTGGTGGCGCACGCCTGTAATCCCAGCAGCGGGAGACTGAGGAAGGGGGACTGCTGGGAGTTTGAGGCCAGCCTGGCCTACACAGCAAGACCCTGCTTGGAAAAAACAAAAACAAAAAAACAAACAGAACAAGCTTTGGACATAAAACCTAAATTGAACCCTGATGATCTTTTGTATTCCCCTGATGTGAGGATTCTGTCTCCATAACTACGTAGCACTTACCTGACTTTGCTCAGGTTGTCACCCACCAAAGGAACTACTGTGCTTATGGACCCTCTGTTGACACCCAGGCCACTTCTTCTTTCGCTTGACTGGCTGCAATGTCTAGGCAAGCTTGGCTTCCATATCCTATTTGTGCTTGCTGCTAAGCATGGAAATCACTCCCAGGAGGAAGTTTGTGCCTTTGAAAATTCACGTTATGTGAAATATTAATGTTTCTGATGCACAAGGTCTTTAAATTCACGATTCATGTATTAATTTCACTAAGTAGAAATACTTGTACTTTCTAAAGTGAGACAATTGAAAAGCTGGTGGAAGACATAACTGAGTCTAGATGTATCTGGTAGATTATTTAAAGAGTGAAGGTGCCTTAAGTGGCACTATCTTGGCATATGTGCATTTTAGACTACAATGTAAACCAGCCCAACAGGTGTTAGCAGACAGATGTTCACCAAATGTTCAGCCCTCAGAGAGAAAATATTGACAAAATACACAGCTTATTTCCTCTGAATATCACCAACTGAAGAATGCATTTTGCCGTCTACTATCATGATTTCTAAACAGAATATAAAATTCTTTATTGAACAACGCCTACATTGCAAATAGCACTAGAGCTATGGTGATAAAAGACAAACACACTCTTGATGTATAAATCCAACCCTTTTCCTTTATTTGTTCATGGCTAAAGAAGTTCTATAACTGCTTTATTCCTCCACCAGTCTTCCTTTTCTTTTGTATTTAAAAGATTGAGCACAGCACACTGAGCCGTGTTAGCCTTCTCTCAAACTTGCCGAATGTAAGTTTTGTTTGAAATGCTGGGGTTTGAACCAACTGAGTGTGATTTATTGACAAATCCTATTGATTCTGCTCTGTGCTAGTCAGCTCTTTATCACGGTGGCAGAGACACCCGAGGGTAACAACTGAAAGGAGGAGAGATTTATTCTGCCTCACACTTCAAGAAATTTCAGTCCGTGGTTGGCTGGTTCAGTGACTTTATACCAGGGGCAAGGCCGAAACAGCACGGCGGAAGGATGTAGAAGAGTAAAGTCGCTCACCTTACGCAGCCAAGAAGCAGAGGTAGAGGAAAGAGCCAGAGAGGAGGGCGCTAGAGAAAAGGTACAGACCCCGAGGTCGTGCGCCGTGCCTGCCCTCCTCAGTAAGGCCTCAGCTCCTAGGTATCCATTGTCTCCCAATACTGCTGTCAGGTTATGATCTCACCAGTGGATTAATGGATGAAGTTAAAAGCCTGCATGATCTGAGCACTCTCCCAAAGCCTCAACACAAGGAACCTTTGGGGGGCATTTCAGATCTAAACCATAATACGTTCTATGTAATTTCAAAGGTGTCTTCTAACCGGGTGTAGTGGTGCACACCTGTAATCCCAGGGAGTACTTGGGAGGCTGAGGCAGAAGGATTGTTTCAAGGTTGAGGCCAGCCTGGGCTATGAAGTGAGTTCAAGGCTAACTGCATAGTGAAATCCTGTTTCAAAAAGACAAAAACAAACAAACAAATAAACAAGGTGTCTTCTTGACTTTACTTTTGCCATTATGTTCCTTTAGGCCTACAGAATTTGTCACCTTAACTCCTTGTCTCTCTGCCATATTTTTGTTCCTTTCCAATCTATACTTGTTAAACTTCTGCTAATGGGAACCTCTGAAAAAATGAACGATGTGTGAAACCCTTCAGTTTTGCCCATACCCTCAGGATGTAGCCCAGACACTCCAGCATAGCTCACTGCCTTCTCCTCTTACTTTTGCCGCTTCTCTACCATAAGCACTTTATTCCCGGCATACCTAGCCACGTGAGAGGCTCTGAGCATCTGTTATGTTTAATATGAAGTTTCCCTCAAAGGTTCATGCATTGTGGGTGCTAATCTCATCAAAGCGTTAACTCATTGATGAGTTCATATCTGATTATGATATTAGGAGATGGAGTCTGCTGGAGGAAGTGGGTCACTGGGGATGTACTTTGGAGGGACAGATCCTGTCTGCAGTCCCATTCTCCTGTCTCTGGCCCTTTCCAACCCTCTCTGTTTCTTGTTGCTATGAGCAGGTTTTCTCTGCCACGTTGTGTCTGCTTTGGAGCCAGCTGACTGGGGACTAAAACCTCTGAAACCATGAGCCAGAATAAACCTTTTCTCCCTTAAATTGTAGGTGTTGGGGATTTTGTCTCAGCAACACAGAGGGAACTAATACAGCAACCCCACGTCTTGGTGTCCCTGTCAGAAGCACACCCTGTGTTCCTCCTAGTTTTACTCCTAGTCCTTGCTCATGGCCCTTGACTAATTTCCCCCCATGTTTTATTTTGGAAAAGTCCAAAAAGTTTTCAGATTAGTACAATTTGCCCCCTATATCCCCAGGATTCAATCAACCTGCGATGGACATATTTGGGGAAGGATGAATCTGTACTGAACATCAGCAGTGTTTTTTCTTTTTTTTTTCTTTTAAGAGCAGGAAAATTTATTGGGAAAAGGAATGGGGAATAAGAATGGGTGATAGGAATAGCTCCTGAGAGACAGGAGGGGTCCCGAATGGGTTGCTCCAGTGTTTTTTCTTGTTATGATTCCCTCAACAATGTAACATAACAACTATTTACATAGCACTTAGCAAGCCAGGCGTGGTGGTGCACACCTGTAATCCCAGCACTCGGGAGGCTGAGGCAGGAGGATCGTTGGGAGTTTCGGACCAGCCTGGGCTACAAAGTGAGCTCAAGGCCAGCCTGAACTGCACAGTGAGACCCTGTCTCAAAAAGACAAAGAACAAACAAACAAAACATAGCACTTAGGTATTGCAAGTCATCTAGAACTGATTTAAAGTGTAGGGGAGGATGAATCGGCTCTGCATGGGGAATGTAATCATTAGGCATAGCAAATGTGTGCTAATAAAAATTTAAAATTGTGAAGCGTAGGGGAGGATATGCCAGGGTGATTTGGAGATACTATGCCATTTTATACATGAGGCTTATGCATCCTCTGATTTTTGTGTCTGTGAGAGGTCCTGGAACCAGTACCCTCAGGTCCTGAGGGATGACTGTATAATAAACAACCATATCCCCTTCACTTATTTCCACTGACACATTGCCTCCTGTCCCCACTTGCTGTACCCATCCCCCCAGGTGCATACATACCCTGTGAATCACTTGAGAGTATGTTGTAGACACTGTAACACTTCACTCTTAAATTCTTCACCATCTCCTAAAAATAGGACATTTCCTTACATAACCAGAGATAGTGATGACATCAGCAAATATCGAAATATTAAAACTTCAGTGCAATACAAAATTGGTATTCACATTGCTCCCCAAATGGCTAATTTCTATTTATCTTTGAAGATTAAGCACTAGGGAAACCTCATGACCTTTCAGCACGTGCCCGTATGTGCACACACGATGCCTCGGGAATCTCTCCTCTGTACTTGTACTTCCTCTTACAAATTTTTATTTAAGCACCTATTATTACATAATATCACACCTCTGTTTCCTGCAGTATCTGAAACTTACTTAGATTCATAGCATGTACCTCCTGGCACTGCTGTAGTGGGTGACTGTATGGATAAATGAATGAATGGTAGTGTTCAGGATTTTCATTGCATTCTCTCATTCATAACTGGTCAGTATATGTCTTAAAACCCTCTGGGTAACACTGTAGTTCACGTGTTCTCAGTTTTGTCTCTTACTGAACCAGACTTGGCAGCATACACCCCTACTCCCAGTAGGCTGGGCTGGAAGGAGGCTGAGGTGGAAGGAGCCCATGAGTTTGAGGCCAGCCTGAGTTACACAGGGAGTTCAAGGCCAGACTGGGCTACATAGTGAGACCCTGTCTCAAAAGAAAAAAAAAAAGGCTCTTATTTCAGACATTGTCATGGGGCCCAGTCCTACACAGACTTCTAGTTGGGTCAAGCAGCCTGACAGCACCCTGCTTTGGTCTATTCTGAATAATCAGCACCAGAGCTGTGATTCTGCTGAAAGGATTCTTATGGGAAGCACTGGCCCTCAGGTATACACAAAAGGCTGTAAAATCACCCTTGACATGGGTGGAGGGGGACAGAGGCATGTACCACTTGGATCCCTGGATTGCCAATGCTGAGATGTATTTCATATGGTTCTCAGAAGCTTCCCCTGGGATCAAGGAGCAGATACTTACAATGGTTGCCTACCTGAGAGGATCCTTAGATCTTTTCCTTCCTAGGACCACTTTTTTGTGTCTCACAACGTGTTTCCAGGAGTCATATTCCCAAATAAATGACCCCATCCAAGTTGTTCATACATACTGTTTTCAGGACAGCCCGATGAGGATAGGGAGGTGGTGTAAAAAGTGCCGGGCTTGGGAGACACACAGACATGGATCTGAATCCAAGTGTGGACACTCACCAGCCTTTACCTGAAGCAGGTAATTTAACTTCTCCCAGGCTTATTCTCCTCACTTTATAGTGAGGATGATAACACTTAGTTTGTAGAATTGTGATGATGAGAAATTCTCTTTTCTGTAAATACAGAGACAGAGAATATATATAAATTCCTAGAGTAATGACCATAATAAATTTCATTGGGTATCTGTCCAGTTTAGAAGCCATCCTCTCTCTTCCCATTTCTTTTAAAATTATTGAGAGAATAATACTTTTTTTTGTCTTTTTGAGACAGGGTCTCGCTATGCAGTTCAGACTGGCCCTGAGCTCACTTTGTAGCCCAGGCTGGCCTCGAACTCGCAGCAGTCCTCCTGCCTCAGCCTCCCAAGTGCTGGAATTACAGGCGCGTGCCACCATGCCTGGCTATGAGAATAATTATTTTAATTTCCCTCACTTTCCCAAAGGTGGGTATAGGCTCACTAGGAGATTTTTCGATCTTCTCCCTCTAGCTATAGTTAACTGGGCCAGGTACAGATCCTTTCTCTCAGGAAACTGTACTTAAGATCAAGAGGAGGCAGTTGACATCTCACAGGGCTTTAGTCATAACATGTGTATCCCAGCATCTTTGAAGGGCCTGTAATTTGCGAAGTGGATGAAACAGCACAAAATTTGGTCCATACAAAGAAACAAAACAGAAGCATTGTGCCTCACTGGGGTCTTTTTTTTTTTTTTTTCCCCGTAGTATTTCCAGAAAAAGCAGCGACAAGAGAGAGCACAAAGAAAACTTCTTGGAGTTCAGAACAACTTCCAGTTCCAGGGACCATTTCTTTCCAGAGGCCCAATGACGTTCTCCCACCTACACCCTTTTATCCCCCGCATTGGCTAATTTTAGTTAGTTGCTTTCATTAGCAGCAGAAGTCTTAACTAATGCATTGAATATATGTGGAATAAACAATACCTGGAAATATTTTTTAAAATAACCACTCTAGGAAAAGACAAGCCACATTTCTGTAATGTATTAAAGCTAAATTTCAGAAATAAATTCTCAACTTTCCAGTGAGAAATGTAAGAAAAGTAGTTTGGATGGCATCTCTCACAGGAATATGTTGTTTTGTTTATTCCTAAGCTTTTCAAAGCTTTGAGATGTCAAAAATAGTTTTTATTCAAAAACTTCTTTTTATTACTGTAATGTTCGTAGCCAAAAGGTAATATATCTAAGGGTTGGTATACTTAAAATATTAATCTGTATGGCTCTTATAAGATACTCCAGGCGGTTTATAAATTTTGTAGGAGATGAAAGTTATGCAAAAGAAAACATTCTATTCTCTCCATGGAAGAAGCATTAGAAAGCTGCGAAGATCTGAGGAAAAGTCAGTTTTGGAAGCTTCTCCCATAGTTTTAGTTTTCAATAATCAGGAGACACCAGCAAGTTATCTTCAAGAAAAGAATTCACTAAAACAAGTCAGCGAATCCTTATGACAGTGAAATTAATTTACTTACAAATTAAGAACAAATTATTTCTTATGCTAACATTTGCCAGATATCATAGCTTTTACAATTACATGTAAATATTTTAGGAATA
>NW_004955431.1:15273364-15290414 GCF_000276665.1 Chinchilla lanigera | reverse complement strand
TTTTGGTACTGGGGATCGAACTCAGGACCTTGTGCTTGCCAGGCAGGTGCTTACACCACTGAGCAATATGCTTTTATAGGTTGGTAAAATTTGCATTGAACTCCTCAGCCCTACAATATGCTTTTATAGGTTAGTAAAATTTGCACTGAACTCCACATTTTTAAGGTTCCTTTTTCCAGGTTTTCATATTTATTTTTCTATAGGCAGTGTCCTACTAGAAATAAGTTGTCTATCAGTTCTATTTGAAATAATTGCTTGGGCGTTGCACAACCGTATAAATAATGTAATTGCTAAGAATTTAACCTGTAATCAGAGGTCCTCAATAACAGTTCCAGGGCTAGCAAAACTACTCTGTTATTTTGTGCTAGTTCGTTTATTATTTTACGCGCACATGGCGAGTCTTCTCCGTTAGGCTGCCAAGTCTCTCGAGGGCAAAGACCAGGCTTCATGCCTCTTTGTCTGCCCTGGACCCAGCATAGTACTACATTCATAGCTGTATGCCAATAAATGTTGATTTAAGAATCAAACAGATTCACCTTGTGGTCCAAAGGGATTTGGAGGTCATCCAACCCAAACGCCTAACTACCCATCCTACTCCACCAATACCTAAGGTTAGCACAAACACTTCCGGAACAAAGTCTCCACCCTCAAATAATTTTATTCACCACAACAAAACTAATCATTACCTGACTGTTAAACTGAGCCGAACAGTGCTTTTTTTTTTTTTTTTTTCCTTTTGAAATAGGGTCTCACTGTGCAGTTCAGGCTGGCCTTGAGCTCACTTTGTAGCCCAGGGTAGCCTTCAACAACAGCGCTTCTGTTTCTTATTTCACGTAATGCTTCTGGTTCCAACCTAAAGAGTTCACACAGAATGCAGTGACGGACAGAACAGGGGATGTTGGAGAGCAATGGCGGATAGGGATGGACTTTAACCTCCTGCTATCAGTGCTGGTGCTGAGGTGGTTTTGGAGTCAGGAGCGCTGTCATACTATACTAATGCCCCTGAGGCTCCATGACTATCTCTTTCCTTTTGTCTCATGTCTGGCATATTTTATGTATGCCTGAGAAGGATCCACACTAAAATTTTAATGATATACATACATAAATTAGCATCATACAACTTCCAGAAAATGAACTTATGCCGCTGTCATTAAACAAAAACATAGGGCCAGGGATATAGCTCAACCATAAGCGCCTGCCTGCAAGTGCAAGGTCCTGAGTTCGATTCCTGGTACCAAAAAAAAAAAAAAAAAAAAGGATATTTGCACTGTTGGTTTTTTCTCTTTCCCCTATTTGTGGGACAAATAGCTTTTCTTGTGAAGGCTGACTTGTGACAGTCTGGAAACTTAACCTTTGTTACCTTACAAATTGCAGCCTTGATTACCTGATTACATCTTTCAGTGGAAAGCTAAAAATGATAAAATGAAACAATACTCTAGATTCTCTGTTCTCTGTAATTTGATAAGTTGATAGAGTTCAGGTTATGTTCACATGGCAAGAGTAAACAGTGCTGAGTTTTAAGAACTAGAGCCTGTATTGTACATACACTGTGAGTCAAAGTTGTGCAGTTCAAGGCCAACTGCTCATCACAATCTTAGCAGAGAGAAGTTTTAAAAGATTACTGAGGGGTTGAGGGTGTAGTTCAGTGGTAGAGCATTAGTTAGCATGCGCGAGGCCCTGGCTTTAATCTCAGCACTACAAGAGGAAAAGATGATTACAATTTAAAAAATTAAAAAGATTGAAATGAATACACAGTTCACGTTAAAAAGGTATAAACTTGTTTTAAAAGATAAAAATTTGGTGAACCTTGCTGACTGTTGAAAATATATGAATTAAAGCAGTTGGGCTTTTAACAGTACACTATGAAATCTTTTTTCCAAAGACATGCCAACAGATAGCAATTAAATCTTTTTTTTTTTTTTTGGTCTTTTTGAGACAGAGTCTCACTATGCATTTCAGGCTGGCCTTGAGCTCACTTTGTAACCCAGGCTGGTCTCGAACTCACCCTGATTCTCCTGCCTCAGCCTCCCAAGTGCTGGGATTGCAGAACAATTAAATCTTATAAATGCCTCACAATTACTGCAGTTGCTGATCTTCAAGCCCAGTTTCTATTTTTGTTTTTTTAACTCAGGGCCTTGTGCAAGCTAGGCAAGTTTTTCACCACTGAATTATATCCCCTTTTTATTTATTTTTCTTTTTATTTATTGTTTGTGATATTGGTAATTGAACCCAGGGCCTTTGCACTGATCTACATCCCCAAAACTTTTTAAATTTTTTTAAAAATTTTTTTAATTTTAATTTTAATTTTTTTTCTGGAACCGAGAATCCAACTCATGACCTTGCGCTTGCCAGGCAGGTGCTGTGCTGCTGAGCTAAATCCCCAACCCCTTAAATTTTTAAAATTTTGATATAGGGTCCCACTAAATTGCCTAGGCTGGCCTCAAACTTTTGGTACTTCTGACTCAGCTTCCCTGACAGCCTGTGCCACTATGCCTGGCCCCAGGGGTTTTCCTTAACTCGCCTTGAACAATGGTTTTCTAGAAGTGATTGAGGGCCAGTTTCCTTAGCACCCCCAGGGTCCTTGTTAGAAGCACAGATTCTTAGGCCCACAGAATCAGAAACTCCTGGGGTGGCCCCAGCAATGAGTTTCAGAGTCTCCAGGTGACTGCTCCTGCTTACCAGTCCATATGAGCGAGGGCCAAAGCTGTTGAAGATAAACCCTGCTCATAGTAGGGTGTCCAGAATGTGTTGAATGAATGAATGGCCTCTGACTCTGAACCCATAATTTTTTTTTAAATTAAAAATACCTTTTGTGGATTTCTCTAGAAATATATGGAGTGTGTGTGTGTGTGTGTGTGTGTGTGTGTGTGTGTGTACCAGCTCAGGAACCCAGGATCTCACACAGGCTAAGGAAGCATTCTAACGTTCAGCTAAATCCCCAGCCCCTGGCATCTATGTTTAGGTTCAAAGATGCTGAATTATTACATTTCCCAATCCCTTAGATCAGGATGTGTGAACCTCAGCACTACCGGCATTTTGGATGGGGTGGCTGTTAGAGTGGGGGGAGGCCGCCCATTGTATGAGGCTTGGCAGTACTTCTGGCATATACCCACTAGATGCCAGCAGCACCCATTCAGTTGTGAGAATCAAAAAGAACGTCAAACACTGTCAAATGGACCTGGGTTAGGGGTGGGGGCGAAATTGGGTCTCTGAAAAAGCAGGTGAAGACCACTCCTTTCCAACGTACATGAGGCATTAGTCTCACTCCGAGGCTAGTTGCTCCCGGAGTTTCTAGAATGGTTGGGGAAGCACACTGTGGGAGAGCTGCTTCCTCTCTATTCATAACAGTCATGCATACAACAATGGATTACTGTACCAGTTTAACTCACAAACCTGGTCAGGTTGCCCGCATTTCAATGTTGGTTTACTGTTTTGTTTCCTTGAGAATGGAATTTAAATAACCTATCAAAACTATGAAATGATAGAGGTGGAGCTACAGCCGTGCACTCCAGCCACACCTCTTCAGCAGTGTGGCACAGCAAAGAAATGTGTGCATGGAAATCCTCTGCAGCAGGCTGCTCCTCTAATAGATGAGGTTTAAATTTAGACAGTTACATGGGAGGAAATCCACTTTTTAAGAAAAAAAGATATGAAATCCATTTCAAATAGCCTGGCACCTGGAATTCTATGGGATCCTAGCTGCTGCTGCTCAACAGGAATAATTGAATTGAAGATGTATAAATATGTATTCAGCCGGGCGTGGTGGCACACGCCTGTAATCCCAGCGCTCGGGAGGCTGAGGCAGGAAGATCATTGAGAGTTCGAGACCAGCCTGGGCTACAAAGTGAGCTCAAGGCCAGCCTGAACTGTCTCAAAAAGCCCCCCGCCCCCAAAATGTATTTGGTCCAAGTCTCTACATAACTTTGAACAGGAGCCTGAAACAGAGGCTGTATGTTAAAGGCTGAAAATACTCCATCTGGAAACATCAGATTGTAGAGGAAGATGTGAGTCACAAGTATTAAATGATTAAGAGTATGACTAAGATGAATAGGCATTCATTCGCCGAAATCTTATATTCAAAAAGAGCAAGGAAGGAGCGCATATGGGTGCTCCTCGCCATCGAGCCTAGATCGTCACCCTAGAAGAGGCTCTCACATCACTTTCCAGAATTGGTGGTTATTTATAATTATTTTTATAGTCATTTGATTGTTTTTCTTGCATCCTGTAAACTCTGTAAGGGTAAGATTTGCGTCCTACTCACTGCCGCAGCTCTGTGCTCTACGTCAATACACTTCTTGAAAAGTAAATGAGAAAAGAGAAGTCTGCAGAGATACTGAACAGGAAAAGGGGCTGGAAAGATAGAAGTACCGGGGAAAAGCAGGGTCGTGTAAATAAGAGGGAAAAGTTTCCATGTGTAAGACAATAAAGGCACAAAGTAGGGATAGGTTAAGTTTTTTTTTTATTTTAAAGAGAAAAGAACACAGACAAAATAACAAAAACAAAGACATAAACAGAACAATATAAAAGCGATAAAAATGATAGAGGATTTCAGAACAAGGTGATAGGAAATTAACAATGGGGGTTGTATTATTGTTATCTTCAAAGTGGTTACTTGGATAAACGGATCTAGGCATGTAAGACTGATCAAACAATCAAACGTGAACTGTTCCTAGGAACCGGAATAATTGTTAAATTATTGTTCTGGGGTTTTGGGCAAGTGGGAAGAATTAGAAAGAACTATTATTTCCTTTGAGAGCAGAAGCTATCTGCAGTGCATGCTCTGGTTAGGAAGCAGGGATAGCTAATGACAGGCTACTTTTTCAAGAAGTTCGAGTCTGATGAGAAACAGGAGCGGGCCAATGACTAGAAGGACGTGTGACCCAGGAGAGTGAGGGTGTGTGACGGTTAATGTTGACTGTCCACTTGCCTGGCTTCAAAGACATCTAAGTGACCAGTAGAGCACACTTGCGGAGTATCTGGCTTATGGAGGCATGGCTCTGAGGACTACACCTCTTTTCCTCTGCCCTCTGCTTCCTGGATATGATAGTTAACTATGGTGTCAACTTGAGCAAGAAGAGCCCATCTAAGTTGGATTAGCATAGTTGCTGATGTGGCCAAAGGGATTTACAGAAGGCCTGGTTTTGTTTTTTGTACAGGGAATCAAACTCAGGACCTTGCGCTTGCCAGGCAGGCGCTTGTGCGGCTGAGCTATATTCCCAGCCCAGAAGGCCTGGGTTTTGAGTGACACCAAACAGCTGGCTTGTCTCCTGAAAGGAATAAAGAGAGATGGTGAAAAAAGGCTCACTTCTTTTTCTTTGGCGGAGCTCTCCAGTCCTTACCTTCACCTTGAACATCTTCTGTGCTTTCAGCACAGACTCTTCAGCCATCCAATGCAGACCCTCAGCCTCTAGAGCGGAAACTTCGGCCTCCTGACATGGACTCACACAGGACACTACAGTACGCTCCAGCCTTCTACTGGATCCTTCAGCTCTCTATCACACAGGCAGCCCTTTTGCACTCTTTCACACCTACCTGTCTCCGTGGAAGCCACTTTAAACTAATCTTGTAAATTCTTCCATGTTTGTATATCTTGCATTAAAATCTGTTTCTCTAGTGAGCCCTGGCTGATACAGCAGCTTTCCTTGCCATGCCCGTCCATCATATTCCTGCCAGGCAGCTAGCTGACCATGGACTGAGATACTGGGAACTGTGAGCCAAAATAAACTTCTCTTTTAAGGTGTGTATATCAGGTATTTGTCCCAGTAAGGACAAACTAAATGATGCAGGATGTGACATAGGAAGAGGACACTTGAGATAAAAACCAATGCCAACAAGTTAAAACACATTCCTGAAAAGTTGGAAAGAGATTGGATTGGGCTTAACAAGGTGGAAGCCCACAATTCTTCCCCTGGATGTAAAATAAAGAAGAAATACAGCTGGGTGTGGTGGCACACACCCATACTCCCAGCACTGGGAGGCTGAGGCAGGAGGATGGCTACAAGTTCAGGGCCAGCCTGGGCCACAAAATGAGTTCAAGCCCAGACTGAACTGCAGAGGGAGACCCTGTCTCAAACAGATAAAAAGAAAAAAAGAAAAAAAAGGATATCTGCCATGGGAGATAAATCTCTTCTTGTTAAGGGGTGAGGTTCAGGAAATTCAAGCATGATGGCCACTTTTTTCTGTGAAGGAGGTGGCAAAGTCAACTGATAGGAGAGTGGGTAGTAGTATTGTTGGAACCATGTTACATGGGCAAAAGTCTAGATAATCAATTGAGGCAAAAAAAAAAAAAAAAAAAAAAAAAAAAAAAAAAGAAAAAGAAAAAGAAAAAGAGAGATGCCTCACTGCTAACTGCAATATAGTCTAAAAATTTTATGTATCTAGCTTATTTATTATCAACCTGTTTAAACTTTATTAGCTGGTTTTCTACTTTATAACTGTGTTCTTCTTTAATTTACAAGGCAATAAAAATTAAAAGAGTAACTGGAAACCTATCTTTGTTTTCAATAAAAATGTATTCAGCAACTTCAGAGGCATTGTGGTCAGAACATTTTAGCAGTGGAAACAAATTCAATTTAATTTTATTAAGGTGATATATTCTCGGAGGAAATATGGAGAAATGATCAGGCACAGCACAGACTTGTAATACTGACCACTGCCCTGTGCTTGGAGGGATCTGTTTATCATTAGTACTGAAGATTTTGGGAAGTAAATTTTAGCAGGTTAGTGATAACTAGGAGTAACCATTTCTTTTGTATGAGAGATTTTTTTGTTTTTAATTTTTATTTTAAAGAAAACAGTACAAAAAAAGAACAATAGCAAAATACAAACAAAACAAACAAGGACATTAAAATGATACAGGGTTTCAAACCTAATGATAAGGATTAACAGTGGTTGTCATATTACATATTGTTATCATCAATGAAATTGCTCAAATTAAAGATTGATCGAAGTATTAAAGGGAATAAGATAATAATTTAAAAGAACATTACATATAATTTAAAAGAGACAATACACAGTTTCACTAGATAGGATTGTAGGAATTCACTGATGGTTGTTATACTGCAAATTGTTGTCATCACATAAGTTGCTCAGATTACCAGATATGAGCATGCAAAATTAGTCAAAATACATTAAAAAAACCAAAAAACTTAATCATTAACTGTTCTCCTCAACAAACCATCAGACACTAGCAGTACAGTTATGCCACCGATCCATATATATATGCCTTAGTACTGTCTTTTTCTTCTTTCCCTCATCCCAGTTGTTCCTTCCTTTGAGCAATGGCTTTCCTTTTCTTGTATGAAAGATTTTTCTGGGACTTTTCTCTTGCGGTCACCAGTGGTAATATTCTAGAAGTCATACCTGAAGAATTTACTCCACTTTTATTCTTCCAACATTAGTGGTTGTGATTTTATCAAACTGAGCACATGGTATAAACAATTGTACTCCATGGTGTCTCATAATGACAGAAAATGGAGACAGGAGCAGAAGTTGGATACTTAAGAATCTGCAATCCTAAACCTCAACATAGATCATTCAGCATGAGTGGCTATAATACTACTACTGCAAAGTGAGCTGATAAAGGGTAACACTTTGGTTAACAAAGGCATGACATATCATTGTGTGTTAGTCACTTTTCTGTTGCCAGATGAAATACCTGACATATATACCTTAAAAGAGGAGAGGTTTATTTTGGCTCACGATTTCGGAGATTTCAGTCCATGGCAGAAGGGCATCGTGGAAAGAAGCTGCTCCTCTTATGCTAGTCAGGAAGCAAAGAGAAATGGAAAAAGCCAGAGAAAGGGGCAGGAGTTAGGGATAAGATATACCCTTCAAAGATTTGATCACGGCATCTTACTTCCTCTCATTGGATCCCACCTCCCAGCAAACCACTGAACTATGAGTTCACCGGCGGGTTAATCCATTGATGAAATTAGCATTCTCACAAACTAATCAATCATCTCTTTAAATACAATCAATTTGATGATTAACTGTCACAGATGGTCTCCAAATGTAGCAAATTAAAATGAGCAATGATAGCTATAATTAATGGAATACCTAGTTGCTGCTGAGCACTATGGCAGGCAGTTCTTGTATTATTAACACCATTTTAGAGATGAAATCATCTGGGCTTCTGAAGGTTATATGTTATATAGAAATCACCAAATAAGTGAAAGAGCTGGGCTTTGAATCCAAGTGTGATTTGGTTCGTATTAAACTTTTAAAATATTTTCTGGCTGTGTGACGGACACCAGCAAGCTGGTATTTACAAATAGCTCACACATCTGGGGGGGCACTGTCCACCATCTCCTTTTACTGACAGGCTCTGGGAATCCTAGAACACTGCCTCCAGAAATGCTATCATTTTGGAGGTTTAAATCTGAGGGTTTAAGAAAGGAATAAGCTGTGAGAAGCAGACATACCCTAGGGGAACAAGTTCCTAGGCAAATCTGTCGTGTTTATGGGTAACCTCCCACGACTCAAAACATATGCTTCCACATTGCCTGAATATTTCCTTTCTCTTCATAACATTGCCTGAAATCCTGCCCAACTAGGACTCCTTCTGGATCTTATTTTCAGTGAGAAGACACACACGAATCACCTGGGGATCCTGTTGAGCTACAGATTCTGAGTCAGTGGGTCTGAGGAGATGTTGAGAGTTTGCATTTGCGACAGTTACCAGATAAGGCTGATGCTGCTGGCCCATGGACCACACTTTGAGTAAGAAAGGTGAAAATATTTGATTTTTATGCTCAGGCTTCCTAGCATGCTTTCTTTTTTGGAGAGAAAACTTCTTTGTGCAAAGAGGGAAGCACATATTCAAAGTCAGCGAGGCAAAGCACCTGCATCACTCTCCTGCGTGTGGGCATGCGGCCTAGGTATGGCCAACCAGAACCTTCTTTCCAGGGCCATGACGTTTAAGACTATGTTGCAGAGATGCAAGGATAATTTAGAAAAATATTCCGGGTACTGCTGACACAGGGTCCAGTGTTGGTGGCACTGGCTTCCAGCAATGTTCTGATCAGACTGTTCCCTGGTCAGCTTGCCTGGCCCATTTGGTCATGGACCATTCCTGAGAACTGTGGCGCATCTGCCCAGCTGACAAGGACTTATCCATTGCTCTCGGTCCACAGGACAGATGCCTGGCAGCTATTAGCTACAGCGGGTCCCTTCTTTTCCAAGAACACAAATGAGGTTGAGGGAATAAACCTAAGTACTCAAATACCAGTGATGTTGAACATTTTTTTTTCATTTTTTTATTTTAAAGAGTAAAAGAAGGATAACAATAATGGAGGGGTCTTACCAAATTACAGACAAAGTGGTAGGAAATTATCAATGGTTGTTGTTTTACATATTGTTATCTACAAGATAGTTTCTCAGGAAAACAAATAGACAAGTAATAATGAGTTACAGACAAAAGAGGTAGGAGATTATCAATAGTTTTTGTGCTCTACTTAGGTATCTTCAAAAGAAAATAAATAGAACTGTACATGAGTGACCTATTGAATAATCATTAACTATTCTCAACGGTTGTTGTAGGAAACACATAATAATAAACATGGATCCATTTATGAAATAGGATAGGAACAATACAAACATTACAGAGTTGTGGATAGATTAGTAGGAAAATATCAATGACTGCTGTAATACATGTTGGTATCTTAGAAGTGGTTTCTCAGGAAGACAGAGATACACAAGAAGGATCTAACAAGTAGTTACAGCCTAAGGGTTGTCAAAAATCAAGTGAGCCATCTGGGGTGAAAGCCATTTTTTGTAGCATTTTCTCTCCAGCCTCCCATCGCATTGGGACCCCGCAACCAGTTAGTGTCCTCTCCCCAACTGTCAGCACAGGCAGCAGGAATCCTGTTGCAGACTTCTCCGGAGCTCCACCACAGCCTGTACTGTCAGGGGAAGAATGGCTTCCAGGGAGTCTCCGCAGGTATTGTGCAAGGTCCTTCTGGTTTACAGCTTCCAAGCGGCTCTCATGACCCTGGACAACAGGACTTCTGACCCCTCGGGCTTAGTCTGCATTCTCATGTTCTCTGAGTCCTTGTTCAGCAGCTGCTCCTCTGCTGACTCTAGACCTTTCTGGTTCTCAATGGCAGGAGCAAGAGTGGCCCGTTGTATAGCATGTATTCCCAGGGGTTTTTCCAGGTTTGAATGATTCACACACGTCCATAGGTGGGCATCTGCAGCTGTTGCATGGTGGGCCAATTGTGTCATTGTTTGTCTGTGTCATGATAGTTCTCAATTGAGCAGCGGTGGCTGGCCTGAAGGCAGGTGTGCAACAGCGCTCGTGGCCACATGGCTCCCCGTGCACCAGAGGCCCTCCCTCCGGGGTCCTACGAGGCGGGGAGCTGAACATTTTTTCATATATTTATTTCTGTTTCTACTTCATCTGAGAAGTATGTATTCATCTCAGATGCCCATTTTTGGATTGGGTCTTTAAATCTGGGGGTTTTGATTTTTAAAAAATTCTTTATAGGTTCTACATAGTGGTAGGCCTTTGTCTGAAGAACAACCAGCTAAAACTTTTTCCCACTTTGTGAGTTGTCTTTTCACTCTCCTGGTGGTTTCTTTTGCTGTGCAAAGATGAGATCCCAGTTGTTAATTCTTGGTAGTATTTCCCATGAAATCAGGGTTTTGTTCATGATGTCTTTGCCTACACCAATGTCTTCAAGAGTTCTACCCATTCTCTCTTCCAGCAGTTTGATGTTTCTGTTTTAATATTTAGATCTTTGAACCATTTTGATTCTAATTTAGTGCGTGGTGGTAGACATGGATCTAGTTTTAGCCTTTGGCATATGAAAAGCCAGTTTTTCCAGCACAATTTATTAAAGAGGCTATCTTTCTTCCAGTGAAGGTGTTTGGTCCCTTTGTCAAAGATAAGGTAGTTGAGTGTGTTTGGGGTTGTTTCTGCAACTTCTAATCTGTTCCATTGATCCTGAGGTCTTTTTTTCTTTCATAAGTACCATGATGTTTTTATCGCAGTATCTCTGTATTATAATTTTAAGTCAGGGATTGTGATGTCCCCTGCACTGGTAATTTGAGAGAGGCAAATTAAAACAATGCTGCGATTCCAAATCAACCAATAACAAATGCTGCTGGGGATGTGGGGGAAAAGGGAACCCTTCTCCACTGTTGGTAGGAATGTAGACTGGTGTAACTACTGTGGAAATTGTTCAAAAAACTAGGACTAGAGTTCTCAAGTGTCCCAGCTATTCCCCTTCTGGGTATCTTCCTGGAATTAGAAGCATAATACACAGAGATATATGCAAATCCATGTTTATAGTGGTATAGTTTGCAGTAACTAAGAATGGATAAAAGAAGATTTTTTTTTAATACATTGGAGTACTACTCAGCCATAAAAAGGATAAATTTGAGAATTTATAAATGAATGGACCTTGAGATCATATTCTTAAGTGAAATAAATCAGACAAATGTGTAAATATCTCACTGTCTTTGTGGTGTGAGAAACTGAAAGTGTAAATAAGAACCAAAATATATAATAGATATTGTGAAATAGGAAGAAATTGTTCAAAAGGTAAGGGAAACTACTGAGGGGGAGAGAGAAAGGAAGTAAGGGAAAAAATGAGAAAAGGATAAAATGGAAACAAAGCTTTGTAAATAAAGAAGGGAAGGGGGTTGTAGGGAGGGGAGGGGAATGGAAAAAAGAGGAATCAAGATATATTACAGACAGGTACAAATTCCCTATGATGAATATGATCTTTTTTTTTTTTTCCAGTACCAGGAATCGAACTCATGACCTCGCACTTGCCAGGCAGGCACTGTGCCTCTGAGATAAATCCCCAGCCCCCAGAATATGATCATTATGTATATCTAAATTGTACCAATATACTTAATAATAAAAAATAAACTTAAGTACTCAATATACTAGGGTTGAAAAATCAGTACTTTTATCAAATGCAGTTGTGCAGTTTGAGTCAGCAGACTTTTTCTGGAAAGGGCCAGCAAATAAATATTTTAGACTTTCTGGATCACATATGATTTCTGTCACCACCATTCAGCCCTGCTGTTACAGGGTAAAAGCAGCTACAGACAATCCATAAATGAAGATGCTTTGTTGCAGTAAAACTTTTATTTGTGGATCTTAAAATGTGAATTTCCTATACTTTTCATGTGTCATGATATGTTATTCTTATTTTTATCATTTTCAACCCTTTAAAAATGTAACAACCATTTTTAGCCAGGAGGCTATCCAAAATAAGTGTTGGACAAGATTTAGCTCACAGGTCATAATTTCCTGACCCCTTTTCCGAAGCAGCTATCTTGATCCAATTTATGTCCACACATTTTTCTCCTTGAAGCTATGGATTTCTTTTTCATCTCTCCTTACCAAGACAACAGAAAGGTATTTTAAAGGATGAAGAGACTATGCCCACTCAATACAGCTTTTAGATCATGCAGTTTGCTTTCACAATAGTTTGATCTTTATGAAAATCAGTTATAGTACATTAAAAGGCACATACTAAAAAGGTGGAACATACTAAAAAAATTGGCTGATTAAGTATCTCATAGGTAGGCACTGTGACAAGAACCACAGATTTCTTTTTTTTGTCTTTTTGAGACCAGGTCTCACTAAGTTCAGGCTGGCTTTGAGCTCATTTTGTAGCCCAGGCTGGCCTCAAACTCACAACGATCCTCCTGCCTCAGCCTCCCGAGTCCTGGAATTACAGGCATGCGCCACCACGCCCGGCTCTGGGAACCACAGATTTAAAAAGAAATGGTGTGGCAATTAGTTTTGAGAATACTTTGGTCCAGAGATGTGGTAGGCAAATGAGTTTTGGCTTGAAAAATCTATGCAAAGCTCATTACTGTCACTGTAACTTGTTAAGTGAGCTGGTGGGAAACTTTGTCATAAAGAGTCACAGTTCACTACCATGGTAGGTTTTCTTGAACTTCTTAGTATTACACACCATTTTGGGTAGAGAAACTAGTATCAGATTCCATGTCCCAGGCAAAGTCTTCTCCTATTAGTGTGGCTGAAGCATAGAGCTGGGATGTCTCAAAGCTCCATATACAGTGCCCAAGGCTTATTCACCGGAGTAGTGCTGTTGGGAAGTGGTAGAACCTGTAGAGGGGGGCCTGGTGGGGGGTCTTGTGTCACAGCATCTTCCCTTGAAGACCACTCTTCCTCTTCGTGCTCCCTTTGCTTCCCAGCTACCATGAGTTGAGCGGTGTTGTTCCACTGAGCCCTCTCACTAGGATGTACTGCGTTACCACAGGGGCAGACTTGTCGTGATCTGAAACCTCCACAGCCAGGACTGAAGTAACCCCTTCCTCTTTTTAAGTTGATTCTCTCAGCCATTTGCTGCAGGAACGGAAAGCTAGCACAAGTATTGTCATTTTTCCAGCCATAAGTAACACCATTAGGCGTGGTGGTGCACCCCTGTAATTCCGGCATGCAGTAGGCCAAGGCCAGAGAATTGCCCTGAGTTTGAGGCTGGCCCAAACTGTATAACAAGAGCCTGTCTCAAAAAAAAAAAAAAAAAAGGGGGTCAACACTAGCATGATGAATAAAATTAGGTGATTTAAAAAAAAAAATCTTTCCTTATTCAGCTCTTCTAGTCATTTCCCAGTGCTTTGTTTGGGGCAAAACCAAAAATATCTAGAATGTGATGCCTTCCACTTATTTGACTTGCTAACCAAATTTCTAATTAGATAAAACTAAGGCAGGGTAAATGCCTGCGAAGTGGGGGTTGTGGTGAGCTGACAGCGGCTGAAATCCTCTATACCTGGCATTTGTTAGAACAACCCCTCACGGTGTCCAGGCGGAAGCTATATAGAGGCCAGTTTCCTGGCTTGTTCTTTGCCCAAGTAACACCACAGCCAGCAGACTCCAGGAACTAAACAGAACTGACAAACTAGAGAAAAATACAGCTGAACAGATCCCAATGGCTATGCTTCTGCAGCTGAAGACGAAGACCTGCCCACTGGACACAAGCTTAACTGTACCTAGAAGATTAACCTTCACTGGCCCCATGACACCATATTGACAGTGATGCTCCCTTTTTCCTATGGGGAAGAATCTTCTTTTTCTTTTTTTTTGGCACTGGGAATCGAACTCAGGACCTCAGTGCTTGTGCAGGTGAGCTACATTGGCCGGCCTGAAACTTCCTTTTCAAATTCCCCATTCTTCCTAGATTCTGTTTTGTCTTTCTTACACAGTGTGAACTAGGTTTAATGGTGGCCTCCTCCAAAAAGATAAGTCCATGTCCTAATCTCAAAACTTGTGAAGGTAGCCTTATATGTTTTGGTTTTTTTGTTTTTGTTTTTCTTCTGGTACCAGGAATCGAACTCATGACCTTGCACTTGCCAGGCAGGCGTTATGACACTAAATCCCCAGCCCCTCATGTGGCCTTGTATGGAGAAAGGGTCTTTGCAGATATAATTAAGAATCTCAAGCTCTTTCTTGATTAGAGTGGCACAAATCCAATGAGAGTTGTCTTTATAAAACAAAGGCAAGCTGGGTGGATGGCACAAGCCTTCAGCAGTCTGGGAGGCTGAGGCAGAAGAATCACAAATTCAAGCCTCACTTGGGCAATTTAGTGACTAAAAAAAATAAAAAGGGAGCTGGAAATGTAGTTAGTGTGAAGGTTCTGAGTTTAATCCCTAATACTCCCCCTGCCATGGAAAGACGGAGGGAGATTTGAGATAAATGTAGAGGGGAGGGTCTTCTCTCGGGATGTAGCTACATACGAATCCAGGATTGCCAGAAGTTGCTGGCAAAAACCAGTAGGTTGGAAAGATGCATTCGATGATTTCTCTGTTAGAATTTTCACAGGAAACCGACTCTGCTGATGCTTTTACTTTGTACTTTTGGCCTCTAGGACTATGAAGAATGAACTTCTGTTGCTTGAAGTCACCAGACTTGGGTGTAATTTGTTATCCTACATTATAACCCAGTAGACAGCCTGGAAAGTGAACAGTAGTACATCATAGGGCCTAGCCAAATGTTAAATAGCAAAAACAGGTTGATAAAGGTCTGTAGTCCTGAATTCAGCAAAGCAAGCGTGTGCCTCTGAGGTATATAATTACAGGAGTGCTGGGATAGGCTCGTTTAAAACATGACATCTCACCAGGTGTGGAGATGCATACCTGTAATCTCAGCTACTCTGGAGGCTGAGGTGGGAGGATCATTTGAGCTCACAACGTTAGAGACAACCTGGTCAACACTGGGATACCCTGTCTCAAAAAACAAAATAATAACAAGAAAATGAAGCTGGGTGTGGTGGCCATGCCTAGCACTCTGGCAGGCTGAAGCAGAATTATAAGCTTGAGTCCAGCCTGGGCAATTTAGTGAGACCCTGTCTCAAACTAAATAATACAAAGGGTTGGAAATATAGCTCAATGAGAAGGCCCTGGTTCAACCTGCAATACCAGAAAAAAGAAAATGGCCTCTTTCTCCAGCTATGAAGTATTCCTAACTCCATAATTAGAGACTGCATCTTTATATTCTGTTAAAAAAAATGCGAGACACTTACAAGTGAAATGAATCAGTCTGGACATAAGTAAGTCTAGTTCATTTTCATTTTTAGCTATTTAGTAGGAATTTCTATTTGCTAAGCAGCGGACCACACCCCTTAAGTACAGTACCTTGTTTAACCTCTATACAGTTCTGTGATGTGGGCATTATTTGCATTTCACAGATGAGAACACTAAGAAAACAATGCCATTAAGTACCTCACTTGTCTGGGGTGATAGATTTGTTAAGTGGCAGAGGTGAGCCTTGAGCTACCCCCAATCTGATTCCCAAAGCTGTTGCTCTATTTTTTTCTTGGTGGTGTCCGGCATCGAACCCAGGGCCTTGTGCACACAAGGAAAGAACTCTACCACTGAGCTACATCCCCAGCCCGTGCTGTTGCTCTTAATGGCTACAATGCCTTTCCTGTATTACCTTACACAGAATATACATCAATGGGTAAAGACAAGAAAGCTCAGGTTACTAACTAGGGGAAGTCTGTGGAGGAGAGAGCAAGATAAGGTAAAAAATATAAACAACGGGAGTTGAAGACACTAAAAGCAAATTTATGTACTTGTCAATTTGAATCAGTCCTTGAGTTATCCTTGCTCCAGAGTACAGACATCCGCAGTTCCCTAAGCTGCCAAGAAGTTTTTAAGCGCCTGGCTTTGATTGTAAGGGAGATGGAATAAAGCAGAAGAGATGATGACAAACCCAGCGCATTCCCTGCTGGTGGGCCAGCCGCCTTTTCTTTGTACACGACGGAAGAAGGCTCACTGGTGTTAATGACTCATAAACCGGGGGTAGGAGGGAAAAGAAGTCTCAGGCATTGCCTAGGAGCGACCCGTCTGCTTAAACAAGCACACTCATAATAAACAAGTAATAAATGATTCAAATTCTCATTCTCTAAAAAATTCACTTGTGAATTTCCAGATGTTAGCAAAAACTTGGAAGTATTGCAAAGCTACTTTAGTGCGTAATTGGATTCTCCTTTTAGCTTAAGGTAACTTTTTTCTTTTTGAACTTCTGCATCCTATTGTATGATCACTTTAGCTTTCTGAAAGTAATTTTGGTAAGTGCTTAACTTAATCAAGTTGCGTCCACATACTGACGTGGGGCTCTATTTATATATTCTCCATGCAATTGGACCTCCATAAATCTTGATCTTTTTTCGTGGTGCACTTCCAATTTTGTGTGCAGCTTTCTTATTCATTATGGTAAATGCTTTGCTTCCTACACGTTCAGGGACAATGAGAATGAAGCACTGTTTACCACTTTATATCAAGGGAAGTTCATCTCCTGATTATTAAAAACCTTTATTAAATGCCCATCATTTTGTGGCATTGTGCTACATCCTCCACCAAGACAATCGAGTAGGTTAGGGCCGTGCTGCTAGAGATAATTGGTATATATGCCATAGTTTCTGGCAAAGTTCGAATTTTATGTAATTCTCTAAATGTGTTATCTGATGTGCTTTCATTTTCCTATTCATGTGAAATTTTTTGTTTGTTTGTTTGGTTTTTTGGTTTTTTTCTCCGGTACCGGGAACCGAACTCACGACCTTGC
>NW_004955431.1:15269490-15272234 GCF_000276665.1 Chinchilla lanigera | reverse complement strand
ACTCACTATGTAGCTCAGGCTGGCTTCAAATTTGTGGTGATCCTCCTGCCTCAGCCTCTCAAGTGCTGCAATTATAGGTGTGCACCACCATGCCCAGCACTTCATATTGTTTTTATAGGATAGTAGTTACTAGTGAATATTTATAGTTTATTTCATTTCAAGTAATACCTGCCTCTCAGATATGTGAGGAGATCGGGTGTATTTGGGATGGTATGGCTGGAGTCAGATATATATCAATACAGAAAAAGCCTCGGGTATAGTCTCATTTGTGCATATGGCTGGGTTTGTATACTAAATTTACTGAAAGAAAATATAGACACAGGTTTCCATATATATATTAAAAATACATATAATATATGTTAAAATATATAAATGCTGTATGCATAATACATACATATAAAAATTCAGTGAGTTTTCTTCTAGCAATTTCAAAGCTTCGGGTCTTACATTTAGATCTTTTATCTATTTTGAGTAGATTTTTTTAGTGCAGGGCAAGAGATGGGGATCCAGCTTCCAACTTCTATTGTGGACGTCCAGTTTTCCCGTTTGTTGAAGGGGCTGTCTTTTCTCCAACATATGCTTCTGGTACTCTAATCAAGAATCAGATTGCAGTAGCTGCACAAATTCATTTCTGGGTCCTCTATTCTATTCCACTGGCCTCATTTTTATGCCAGTGTCATGCTGCTTTGTTACCATGGCTCTGTAGTATATTTTGAAGTTGGGTGTTAAGATGACACCCCCAGCAATGCTCTTTTTGCTAAGCTATATGCACTGTAAGACATATCAAAGACTCTTTCTGGAAATATGCATTTTAGGCCTAGTTTTGTGGGCTTTACATGGGACAGTAAGCATTATTTCAAAGAACTGACTTTGAGTTAATACTTAGAGGAGGACTATGCTGTCATTATGTATGGAGTAATTCTAGGCAGAGGTAAAACTGTCCATGATATTAGGGTAAATAGTGTTGATAAACACACAGACTGAAAATATCTACCTTTCTTCCTATGTATCAGAAAATTAACTGCAATAGAATACAAGAGTATCTTAGAGATAATTTATCTTGGCCTTTGTAGGGAGTGATGGGTTATATTTTATAATGGTGTAGGAATCAATAGTATTTGAAAGTAATTCTAAATGAAAATTTTCTACTTTATTGGTAGAAATTGGGATATTTGTTTATTAATGTAATTCTAAATGAAAATTCTCTACTTTATTGGTAGAAATTGGGATATTTGCTTATTAATGTTAAGTGTTGTGGCTGGATGTACCCTCAAAGCCTCATGCACTCATAGCTAGGAGTTTTGGAGGTCCCTTAATCTAGGGCATATGATTTTGGGATTAAATTGTGTGATGCTGAGTTTAAAGGTGTGTGATTACTAAATCAGTCCACTGATTGTCTTACGATAGTTTTGGGTGTGGATAGTAGAAAGGTCCACCTTGGATGTGGGTTGTACCACCGCAAAGGTGGGTAGCCTGGAAAGGGAAGAGGGAGATGCAAGTTGCTACTGTTGTTGCTGCTGCTGCTTGTTGCCTTCTGCCTGCCATACCATGATCAATTTCTTCTCTGTAATACCCACTTGGCCAGCCACCCTGTTTTGGAACCAGCCAACTTTGGACTAAAACCTCTACAAACTGTGAGTTGAAGTTATTCTTTCCTCTTTCAAGTTTAGTTACTGGGTATTTTGTCTCAGCAAATTACTGGGTATTTTGTCTCACCTAAGACGATTAGGAAAATTTTTAATTAAGTAAAATGTCTAATTAGCATTATGCTAGCTGAGGCAAAATTAGAACTGAACACCTCACAATCATTGTAAAAATATTTTAATGCAACTCTGTTAATTAAAGAAACTTCCTTTAACTCTTTGTTTACTTTGCAAAACAGTTTTCCAGTATTTCACCAGAGCAAGATAGCAGAGCGGGTAATCTCTTCTTAATGAACTTTGCTCATTCTTAGGATCTCTGGTATAAGATGTGGGGAAAACAGTGAATGAAATAGATTTTCATAAACTTCTCTTTTCCCTAGTTCCTAAGACAACTCTAGAGAGTATTTATAGATATTATTTAAAAGTTGGTATAAAAGAGACCATGATTAAGGTTCATGAATTTTAGCAAAACATAAACACTTTCATATGAAAAGCTCTGTGGTTTCTTGAACTCTTGCCTTAATCTCACAATTACTTAGATATCTATCAATAAAACTGAGTAGTTTGGTAAGTACAGATGCCAAGACTTGACAGTTTCACTTTCGGTTTTGGGGAGATCTATTGTTTCAGTAGCGTGAGAACATCCTCAGCATCTCTCCAAAATAATTAGTTATAATTGTCACTTTCACTAGACTTAGTATTGAAGAAATCTAGATGACACCATTCATTATGGAAATGTGAAGATGAAGTGTTTTGAGTGGTGGTGGTGGTGGGATGTCTGAGTTGCAGAGAAAGCCTCTTTGCAATTCAGACTCAACTCCCTGTCACCCTGTGATGCAGGCTCCTCCAAATGGCAGCAGGAACGTATTACTCTCCAGCAGTTCCACAGTCACGAAATAATTCTAGGGTTCTGCAGAGATAAGGACAGAGCAAAGGAAATGTATTCTTAGGAAAATATTATTTAAAATAAAAACATTGTCATGACTGTACACCAGGATAGTTCCTCTTTATGAGGTTCTCTATCATTTTCTTTATATTTTCTTAAAACTATTTTTCGTATTTTTTCAGTGTGGAAAGAAATGAGTGAATTGCTTCAAAACA
>NW_004955431.1:15203943-15269268 GCF_000276665.1 Chinchilla lanigera | reverse complement strand
TTAGGACCTTGTGCTTGCCAGGCAGGTGCTTGTGCCGCTGAGCTAAATCCCCAGCCCAAGCTATATATATTTTAAAATGGAATCTACCATGTTGTCCAGATTGCTCTCAAACTCATAGGCCGTAGTGAGCCTCAGCCTCCCGAGTACTTCTGACTACAGGTGCGCACCATCATGCTTGGCAAATTCAAATACTTTTGATATATTTTCGATTATGTACAAAACATATCAATTATAAAACAACTGCTGACTACCATGTAGTGAACTGACCAGGCTACATGGGCAGTCTTAGGTTCCTGCCCCAGGCACCACCTATGGGGAACCAGCCCATTCCTCCAAGCTTTCCCCACCTAAGCCCAGGTTGTAGGGACCTAGTCTTGCTACTTTGTTCCCCTAACCCAGCGGGGAATGAGGATGAATGACAAAGAGACACTAAGTTAGTTGCCTCTGGCAGGCAGGGAAACAAGGGTACAAGCAGTAAAGTACATGCTCAAGTAAAGGAGTTCATCCCATCTGTATAAACCCCTGTGTGATATATTTCTCCTTTGTGCTCCCAGAAGCCAGTTAGGCCTTAATTTTCCTCTGGTCTCCTGCACACTGGTATTCAAAATTTCATGTAATTATAATGACCAAATTAGTGAAGTGATTTCAGAAAGATCTAGCAGTAAATGGTAATATCAGTAATCAGTTCAAGACCCTCATATGTACAGTTCTGGATGGATGGGAAAATAATAAATATAACACTTATGAAAAAATGGATTTGAGATACCCAAAATGCTAGGAAATAATTTGCAAAGTTTAACTTCAAAGTCACTCACCCTGTGAAACCTAGCCAAACCCTCCTACCGCCAACTGGAATTTCTCTTCTGAGCTCCCATGGCACTTTGTATTTTTCTAATAATATAGCCATATTTTGCGTATTAGAACAGAGTTCACCAAGGAATGCATGTACACCTCAAGAAAAGAAGGTGCTCAAAGTGGTGGCCATTAGCTTCCGGACATTTATTAGTACAGCAAACTGCTGCTTGTGTAACCTTAGTCATTGAGATGAACTTTCAGTTTCTTCTCTAAGGTATAGCAGGATAGTGGGTTCACACTATTGTTCTTTTCCTGAAGTGTATACATTTTTGGGGGGGACTCTGTACTTCTATGATTGCATTTTTTATTTCGTATTTCTCTTGTAGCACTGGTCAACTTTATCATAGCTGTTTTTCTTTTCCCTCTTCCACTTACTCCTGTCCAGTCCTGCTGCTCGGACCTTGTCTTTTTACTTTCTCATTCCTGGGGCTAACTCAGTGTCTGCATAGACGGTGGCTCAGTAAATAGCTGCTAAATGAATCCTCGTAGTACTGTCAACATTAACCATCCAAGAACTTTGCCAGGAAGTGAGCATAGAAATGACTATAAGGCCCCATTCTACTCAGTCTTGACTAGTGCAGTGTTATAGATCAAATGTCATGAAAACCCTTGAACGGCAAGACGTCATACTTGGAATTATGTATATTATGTTTTCTGTCAGGGCACCAATATTCTCCGAATGTGTGCTTTGCCTATTTCATATTTTTGACATAGTGAGACCATCTTAATAAAACCCTGTTTCATAATTTTCCAAAGGGTTGTCCTTTATTATGAAAACTTAAACTATTTTAGCTATACAGGAAAATTGTAAAGATGCTAACTGCATGGTCGCTAGTCTTTTGTTAATGCTTGCATATAATGTACTCTTTGTAATATGAATAGCTCCCATGAAAATTCTATTAATGGCCTCATATCAAAGATGTATCTGTTAATGAATCAGTTATCCTGTGTTATTCTCTTAATTGATATACTAAAAACTTCCAAAGAATAAACTCAGATTAAGAATATCTGCATGCCAAGCATATACTATTTTAAATGTTAATGCATATTTTCAAACTGTAGTTATAAAATGGGAAAAATAGTCTTTTAATTGAGTTAGATCAAATTCATGTTTATTTAGTAAAAAAAAAAAAAACAAAAAAAACAAGAAAGCAATTAATATACGAGCCAAAGCTAACCTGCTGTAGATTTTTATTTTTAAAATTTGGATTTAATTTGACTTGAAAATTGATAGATATAGTGCAGTGTCCACTCACATATAAACATATGTCTGAAAATAAGAACCAAACAGGACAATGACATTTCTGACTACACTGACATTAAAATATATGCTAATCTAAAGTTACATAGGACATTATTCACACCCTAGAGTAGCAGGCTACACATGAGTTACACAGGGACTCTTCAGCTCAGTAATACCAACTGAAGTGCTTAACATAGTGGCCCATTTACACTAGGTACTCAATATAGGCTTCATTAATTGAATTACATTGTGAATTATCTGTTATTGACAGAATTTTTCACATGGGAGAGATTATATGCCAGTGAAGATAACTGAAATCATGCATGTGAAGCCACTCCTTTTCATAAGTCATGAAGTTTGTCAGTTTCACACCTATAAGATACTCAAATCAATTTTCTAATAATACAGCATTGCTATGCATCTAACATGGGATTAGTTATGAAGAAATGATCTACAGAATGGGAGAAAATGTTTGCAAGCTATGCATCCACCAAAGGATTAGTTGCCAGAACACAGAGGGAACCCAGTCATTCAACAACAACAAATAAGGGCAAGTGACCTGAATGAACGTTTCTTAAATGGACACACAAATAGCTTAAAAGCGTATGAAAAACTGCTCTGCATCACTAATCATCAGGGAAATGTAAATCAAAACCATAATAAGATATTGACGTATAGCAGTTAGAATGGCTACGCTAAAAACAGAACTACCATGTGATCCCCCAACCTCATTACTGGATATATATTCAAAGGAATTTAAATCAGTATGTCAAAGAGACATTGGCTCTCTCAAGTTTATTGTAGCACTACTCCCAATAGCCAAGAAATGAAATCAGCCTTGGTGTCCCTTGATGGGTATTATGGATAGACAATTAAGATATATAATTCGTCCACAAAAAGAATGACATTTCATCATTTGCTGCAGTATAGATAGAGATGGAGGGCATTTTGTTAAGCAAAATAAGTCTGGTATAGACTTAGACAAATACTATATATTCTCACTACTATATAAGAAGCTGTAACATTGATCTAAAAAGAGTAGAGAA
This sequence comes from Chinchilla lanigera, assembly GCF_000276665.1. Classification (NCBI taxonomy): domain Eukaryota; kingdom Metazoa; phylum Chordata; class Mammalia; order Rodentia; family Chinchillidae; genus Chinchilla; species Chinchilla lanigera. The sequence continues at coordinate 15,266,124 of NW_004955431.1, read as the reverse complement.
TAGAATGGTGGTTTTTAAGACAGACATGATGGTGCTTGCCCATGACCTCAGCTACTCAGAAGGCTGAGGCCGGATGATCAAAAGTTCAAGGCCAGGCTAGGCAATTTAGCGAGACTTTGTCATTTATGAATGAATGAATGAATAAATACATAAACATGAGGACATATCTCTGTGGCAGAGTGCCCCTGGGTTCAATGTCTACTGCTGAAAAAAAAAAAAAAATAGTGGTTACTAGAATTTAGGAAGGATGTGAGAGAGAGGAGAAAGGTTAAGAGGTACATGGGAGCAAGTGGTACAGGAAGAATAACTTCTAATGCTCTATAGCACAGTAGGAGAGCTATAGTTACCAAAAATTAAATACTTCAAAATAGCCTGGAAAAGATTTTCAAAATTCTCAACACAGAAATAATAAATATCTTAGGAGACATGTCTTAGCGACTGTCTCTTCTTTGGGCCACAATATCTGACACTCATAATTTAAAGGAGAGAATTATTTTGGCTCATGTTTTGGCCTATAGATGGCTTTCTCCAGGAAGGCAAGGCTCTGGTGGAGGAAAGCTGCTCACAGCATGCCAGCCAAGGTGCAAAGAAGGAGGAGCGAGGAAGAGAGATACACCCTTCCAGGCTATAACCCCAGTGACCAGGAAGAGAGATACACCCTTCCAGGCCACAGCCCCAGTGACCTGCCTCTTCTAGCCAGGCTCCATCTCCTAAGAGCACATTTAACCGTAGCACTCCTTCTGATCCATTTCCTTTCTAAAACCCTCTGATCCATTCCCCCCTCTAAAAACCCTGCCTATGATCTCTTGAGGCTTTGGGGAACATTTTCAATCCAAACCATAACGTTCTGTCCCTGGCACCCAAGACTCATACACCTCTTCATACAAAATGAATTTAGTCCATCTCTAAGAATTGCCAAAGTCTTAACAGTTTCAGTATTGCTGAAAAGTCCAAGTCCAAAGTCTCCTCTAAGACTCAAGGCATTTTGAGCTGTGAGCCCCTGTAAAAAATAAAAAAGAAAGTTAAATAGCTCCAACACAGATAGTACAAGGTAAACGTTCCCATTCCAAAATGGAGAAATAGGGGGATAGAAAGGATTGGAACTAAAGCAAGACCTAAAACCCCACAGAGCAAACAATACATTCTGTAGCTCTGTGTCCAGTACCTGAGGAAAACTGTGGTAAAATGTAAACTCCTCATGGTTTGGGTGGCCCTGCCCCTGTAACACTGCTGGTTGCCGCTCTCATAGAGTGGCTCTTCTCTCTTGGAGTGGCTTGGTTCACTTCCTGCAGCTTTCCTCAGATGTTCCAAGTTCCTGGATTTTCCAACTTCTTAGGGTCACCGCTCTTCAGACCCTTTCAAGGGACACCCTCTCAAGGCTTCATGTACTGCTCTCTCAGGGTCACACTGCTTGGTCTCCCAGCCCTTCTTCTGAAATCTGAGCAGAAACCATGACCCAGTCACTCTTGCATTCTGCATGTGCATAAAATCAGCACCACGTGGATGATATCAAGGTCTGCCACCAGGTTAAGCAGTAGGCAGGCATTCCTGAGTCTCAGCTGCAGGGGCCTCTGAGTGCCTGGGTGGCTGAGCATTGTGAAAGAAATCCTGGAGAACCAACTCCGTAGGTGGCCCTTCTATAGCACAGTGCCCTGGGGCTCTCTTTTCATTTTTTTTTTTTTTCTGGGGCTCTCTTTTCAAATGAAAGCTTTACAGCTTTGTACTCTTGAGCCTACAATGGGTACAGTCTTCTGTATCACAGATTTTGTGATGCCCTCAAGGTATCTTTTTATTGTGCTGGTGGAACATACTGGGCTTCTTTTTCATGTTAATCCTTCCAACAACTACACTCTCCTCACCCCTAACTTTACAGGTCCTAATTTACAGGTCCCAATTTTACAGGAGCTTCCTTTCTGGCCATTAGCAAAGTTTTTCAAATCGCTCGGCTCTGCTTTTTGGTCCTGCTTCTCAGGAGACATGGCTAAAGGTTGCCAGCAGTACTCCTGCCACAGCCTCAACATTGGACTGCCCTGAAATTTTCTCTGAAAGACGAATTAGTCCACCACCCTTAATTTTAATCTCCTGCAAAGTCTCAGGATATGAACAAACTGTAGACCACATTTTCTGCCAGAATGTAATACACATGGTTTTGACTGCCAGTGGAGTCCTTGTTCCCAACTGAAACCTCCTGAATGTGGTTTTTACCATCTGTATTTCTATCAATATTTTGGTCTTCTGATCTCTGACCATAATTTCCCATCAAGATCACCTTCCAGCATTCCAGGGCTTCTCTAGCTGGCATCTCTAGACCTTTCCAAGCCTCTACCGTAGACCAGTTCCAGAAGCTTCTAAACTACATGATGAGGTAGTCAGAGCAATGACCCTACTTCTCATGTACAAAAATCTGTCTTAGTCGCTTTCTTGTCACTGAGACAAAACACCTGACACCTGTGACTTAAAAGAGGAGAGATGTATGTATATGTGTATGTATGTATTTTTTTGAGACAGGGTCTTGCTATGCAGTTCAGGCTGGTCTTGAGCTCACTTTGTAGCCTAGACTGGTCTTGAACTAGAAATAATCCTCTTGCCTCAGCCTCCCAAGTGCTGGGATTACAGGCATGTGCCACCACGCCCAGTGACAGATTTACTTTGGCTCACTTTTTTTTTTTTTTTTGTCATTTTCTTCCAGTACCAGGAATCGAACTCATGACCTTGTGCTTGCCAGGCAGGCGCTTTGCCGCTGAGCTAAATCCCTAGCCCCTTGGCTCACATTTTTATCTTACAGTTGGCCCGCTCACAGGCAAGAGGGCATGAGGGAAGTCACATGCTCCTGATTTATTACAGCCTCAACTCAACTATTGCTTCACAGAGGAAAGCTGCTCACATCATGGCACCAAGATGCAAAGAAGAAAGAAGGAGCCAGTGTCAGAGAGAGATCCTTCCAGTTCATGAACCCAGTGACCCACCTCTTCTGACCAGGCTCCATCTCCTAACAAACAGCAAGTCCAGCTACCGCATCCCTATGATTCATTTACCCTCCCAAAGCCCTGCTTCTGAGCACATCAGTCTTTGAGGAACATTCTTGAACCAGAACAACATCAAGTAAGCCAATTACTCTGCTCCGATGATTACGTGTTGTACATATGTATTGAGATGTCACTGTGCCCCATAAGTCTGTCAGTTACTATGTGTCATTAAAATTGAGTAAAGAAAATGTAGCATTAGAAGGGATGGCATTGGATAAGCATGGTTTTATTGTATTGTAAATTAAGGTAAAACTTTATACTTCTCTGTGTCTCCAAATTCTCAGTATTTAACACACTAAGCGTGTTATTTTTATAATTGGGAAATAATGCAAGTTATAGATAAAGAATATGGGGTTAGTCTGTGATGGAAAAAAAAACATAAAAAATCACATTAAAAATGTATGCTTAGGGCATAACAGGTGATCCTGGCAGTGTTCCACTTCCTCTCTAAATATAGAAAGACAGCATCCGTGCCACCACCTTCTTCCACTAGTCAATTTTCTTACCATTATTCAAAGCCAACAGTATTATTTTCTCCTCTTAAAGCTTTATATAGTTTATATACTACTACATCCTCTAAGTGCACATAAAAACAAAGTTCTAGTATTTCTTCACTTTACTTACAGTAAGTTTTCACAACTTAGACCCTTAATGGTGGAATTTATTTCGTATATTGTAAAAAGCACCAGATTGACATGCAAAGGTTTGGAAGAGCTAAATTCTGGGCCTGGCTCTACCATGAAAGAGACAAATTATAAGGCTGTGCAAGGTTTTAGATCCTCTGCTTATAGAATGAGGGGATTACAAAAGCATGCCTGATCCTACCAGGCAATAAATGGCTACGATTCTATGACTATTTCTTTTTCTTAAGAATACAAATTGGACACATGACAGGCTACAGAATTTGTGTCAGTCCCTATTGCTTGGAATGATCTCTTCTGCTAGGCTCAGGGATAAAGGTGCCCCAGTTCTAGTCTCCCATTGCTGTTCTGTTTGCCTTGTAAATATTTTTGCATCTGGTCTGTACTATGCCACTATCACTCTTCATATTTTCACCAGGTAATTTGACCCAACCTGTGGCTTCTACTGGGTTTCTACATGCCATCATCTCTCTGCACATCAGAACTGCCAGTTTGCTCTGAGAGTCTTCTACATGCTCCTGATTTATTACAGCCTCAACTCAACTACCATTCACCCTGCAAACATACATATTCTTCTTCATCTTTTTGCATAACATGGAAGTTTTCCTAAATCCTTCCTCTCCTCTCACTTTCCAAATTAATAACCTATTTGTGCTGATTTTTTATTTTAATTTTTATTAGCTCATGTTTGCAGTACATGATTGCATTCTTTGAGGGGAGCTGGTACATGTATATACCATTTTTTGTACATAACATTTTAATTCATTTTTGACCCCTTTACCCTCTTTGCCCTTCCCCCTCCATCCATCTCTTGGTCTCCTTCTCATTTGCAAAATATCTGTCTCCCTATTTCCTATTACCTACCTTTTATTTTGCCCTTTATTTATACTTTGGGTTTCTCATCTGAGAAATCATTCAATATTTAAGCTTGTATCTTACTTAATATTATGATCTCAAGGTGTATCTATTTTCCTTAAAATGACTCAAATTGAACCTTCTTTATGAGTAGTAATCCACTGTATATAAGTACTGCATTTTCTTTAGCCATCATTTGCTGATGGACATATAGGCAACTTCCAAGATTGACCTATTATGTATGAGTTGTGCTGCTATTCACATGGGTATGCCTGTATTACTGTAATACGATGTCTTTAAATCTATCAGGAAGACACCCAGAAGGGGAATAGCTGTATTGAATACAATCTCTATTTTCAGTTTTTACTAGGAATTTCTATCTTCATTTCCATAATGGTTGTGTTAGGTTTATTTTCATTCCCATGAACAATGTTGAAGGGTTTCCTTTTCCTGTAGCCTCACTAGCATTTATTATTTGGTTTCTTGATGATAGCCATTCTTTCTGGAGTAAGATGAAATTTCAATGTTGTTTTGATTTGCATTTATTTGATGACCAGAGATGTTGTTTCATATATTTATTGGTCATTTGTACCTGTTCATCTAAGGGTCTATTCATTTCACCTACCCATTTTTTTTAAAATGGGCTATTTATTTTGGGAATCTAACTTTTTCAGTTTCTGTATATTCTAGATATTAGTTCTATGTCCAGCGAATAGCTGGGAAATATTTTTACCATTCTGTGGGTTGTCTCTTTACTCTTTTGTTTGTTTGCTTGTTTGTTATTTGCTGTGGAGAAGCCTTTAAAATTGATATAATCCCATTTGTTCATCTTGATGTCATTTGTTGTGAAACTGGGGTTCTGTTTAGAAATTCCTTGCCTATGTTTATTGCTTCAGGAGCTTTATATATTTGATTTGTCAGCAGGTTAAGTTTCTGTTTTAATATTTAGATATTTGGCCCATTTTGACTTTAGTGCATGAGATATGGGTCTAGATTTAATCTTCTGCATGTCTTATAGCCAGTATTCCCAGTACACTTGCTAATAAATCTTTCATCCCCGCATGTTCCTCCCCACCCCTTTTGTCAAAGTTTAGATGGCTGAACGTGCTTGGCATTGTTTCTGCCATCTGTTCCATTCATCTATTCTGTTCCATTGATCTCCATATCTGTTTTTGTGCCAGTACCATGCTGTTTTCATCACTGTAGGTTTATACATAACTTGAAATCTGGGATTGTGATGCCTCCTGCTTTGCTCTTGTTGCCCAGGAGTGATTTTGCTACTCTGGGTCTCTTATAGTCCTGTATAAATTTTAGGATAATCTTCTCTAGTTCTGTGAGAAATGCTGCTATTTTGATTAGCACTGCATTAAATCTGTATACCAGTTTTGGAAGTATGGCCATTTTGACAATATGGGTTCTGCCTATCTGAGAACAAGGGCTATATTTTCATTTTCTGGTGTCCTTTTCCATCTTCTTTTCCCTCTCCTTCTTTGTTTGTTTGTTTTGTTTTGTTTTGTTTTGTTTTGTTTTGTTTTGTTTTGTTTAGAAAGGGTCTGTAAACTCCAGAATGGCCTTTTTTTTTTTTTTTTGGTCTTTTTTGAGACAGGGTCTTGCTATGTAGTTCAGGCTGGCCTTGAGCTCACTTTGTAGCCCAGGCTGGTCTCAAACTTGCAATGATCCTCTTGCCTCAGCCTCCCAAGTGCTGGGATTACAGGTGTGCACCACCACACCCAAATCTAGACTGGCCTTGTACTCTCTATGTAGTGTAGGCTGGCCTCAAACTAGTGGCAGTTCTCTAGCTTCAACCTTCTGAGTGCTGGGATTACAGGCATGCACCACCACATTGGGCCTCTTTGATCTTCTTTTTTTAGAGTACTATTATTTTCATTGTAGACATATTTCAATGTCTTTGTTAGGTTAATTCCTAAGTATTTAATTTTTCTTTAAGTTAGTTGAATAGTATTACTTTCCTAATTTCTTTTTTGGGGGGTTCTTAATTAGTGTGGAGGAATACTATTGATTTTGTACCCTGCTACCTTGCTTAATTTATTAATCTTAGGAGTCTTTTGGTAGAATCCTTTCTGGGGTCCTCTATGTATGGGACACACCATCTTGCAAATAAGAATAGTTTGATGTTTCTCTTTTTTTCTCTTGACTGCTCTGACTAAAGCTTTGAATACTTTATTGAACAGGAATGGTGATCGCAGACATCCTTGTTCCTGATTTTAGGGGAAAAGCTTCCAATTTTTCCTCACTTTATATAATTTTGGCGGTATGTTTGTCATAAGTGGTGTTTATCATGAGATAAGGTTCTTCTGCACAGTGGTGTAGTTGGGGGTCAGTCTGCCTTGGGTGGCACATTTTTGGGGTGGTATTTAAATAGGTTAACATATTCTGATATGTTGGGGCAGTAAACTGAAGGATTACCCCAAGCAGCATGAACTCTAGCTGTTCTACTTCTTCTGCACCTATTTCCTTCAGTTTTTTTTAAGAAATCATGAATGGATATTGGATTTTTCAAAGGTTTTTTCCATATAAATTGAGATGATCATGTGATTATACTTGATTTACGTGATGTATTGAGTTTTTTGATTTGCATGCATTGAACCATCTTTGCATTCCTTGGATGAAGCTTACTTGGTCATGACATATGATCTTTTAATGATTATTGTACTCTCTGCTAGTATTTTATTCAGGATCTTTACATCTATGGTTATCAAAGTGATTGGTTTGTAGTAGTTTTTTTCAGTTGAATCCCTGTGAGGATTTGGAATCAAGGTAATGATAGCTTCTGGAAATGAGTTTGGCAATACTTCCTCTTCAATTTTATTAAAGAGTTTGAGGACCATTGGTGTTAGATCTTCCCTGAAGAGCTTGTAGAATTCTTAAAGAATTCTTTGAAGTTCTTGTAGAATTCCTCAGGTCCTCAGTTTTCTTAGTTGGCAGATTATACTACTTCCTCAAATGTATTGCCTGTTATTGGATTATTCAGAATTTTTATGTCTTCTTTGTTCCATTTTGGTGAATCATATGTAGCTAAGAATCTATCCATTTCTTCTGGATTCTCCAACTTACTGGAATACAGGTTTTTTAAACAATTTAATAATCTTCTGGAATCTGGCAGTGTCCATTATGTTTTTGTCTTTTTCATTTCTAATTGCATTGATATAGGTCTTGTTTTATTTGTTTTTTGAGAAAAGGTCTTGCCATGTCATTCAAGCTGGCTTTGAACTCATGGTGATCTTTTTGCTTTAGCCTCCAGAGTGCTGGGGTTACAGCTGTATGCCACCACACCCAGTTGATATGGGTCTCTCTCTCTTTTTTCTTTCTTTCTTTTCTTCTTTTTCTTTTTCTTTCTTTTCTTCTTTTTCTTTTTCTTTCTTTCTTTTTCTTTCTTTCTCTCTCTCTCTCTCCTTGTTTCTTTCCTTCCTTTCTTGTTTCTCTTTTTTCTTGCAAGATTGGATAGTTTGTCTTTTTTTCTTTCAAAGACTGAGCTCTATTAATTTATTGATTCTTTGCATTTTTTAGTCTCAACTTCATTAATTTCTGCTCTGATCTGTATAATATTTTCCTTGTACTAGCTTTGGATATGAATTGTTCTTGTTTTTCTAGAACCTTGAGGTACATCACTAGGTTATTTATTTGGGCTAATTCTGTTTTTTCTGATATAGGTATTTGCAGCTATAAATTTCTCTCAGTACTGCTTTCATTGTGTCCTATAAATTCTGGTGTGTAGTAGTGGCATCACTGTTTGACTCTAGTAACTAACTACTTCTTTGATCTCTTCTGTGACCTCTTGATCATTCAAGGGTATGTTATTTAATATCCATGTGTTTGCACAATTTCTGTGTTTTCTTTTGCCATCTATTTCTAGTGTCACAGTACTATGATCTGATAATATGCATGGGATTATTTTGATTCTTTTGCATTTATTTAAGCATGCTTTATGGGCTAGTATGTGGTCTATTGTGAAGAAAGTTCCATATGCTGTTAAGAATTTGCATTCTGTTGTTCTTGGGTGGAATACTCTATAGATACCTATTAAGTTCATTTGTTTGGGGCTGGGGATTTAGCTCAGCGGCAAAAGCGCCTACCTGGCAAGTGCAAGGTTGTGGGTTCGGTTCCCGGTACCGGAGAAAAAACAAAAAACAACAAAAAAAAGTCCGTTTGTTTGGAGGTGTGTTTCAACTCTGGTATTTCTTTGTTGATTTTCTGTCTAGTTGATCTATGTGTGATAGTGAGGTATTGAGATCCTCTATTGTAAATGTGTTGATATTTATCTGATCTTTTATGTCTGGTAGTGTTTGTTTTACGAAGTTGGATTTGCTGGTATTATTGTATATGTTTAAAATTGTTATATTTTCCTGTTGTTCTATTAACATGTAGTGTCCTTCTATGCCTCTTCTGATCAATTTTAGCTTGAAGTCCACTGTCTGAAAAATAGGATAGCTATTCCTGCTTGCTTTTAGCTCTTGTTGATTGGAATTTTTTTTTATCCCTTGATTTTTTTAGTTTATAAATTTCTTTTTCGCTTAAATGTGTTTCTTATATACAACATAAATAGATTTTAAATTTTGATCTAAACTGCCAATCTGTTTTTGACTGGAGAGCTGAGACCATTCATATTGAGAATTATTACTGAAAGATATTAAATCATTCCTATCATTGCATATTTTTACTATTGCTGATTCTTTTTTCCTCTTTCTGCTTAACTGCTCATCTGCCTATGCTTTTATTCTACTGAACTTTTAGCATTATTGGCTTTATTGTCATTTTTCTAGGTTTTCCTTGAAGTTTTTGTGGAATTCTGGTTTGGTGGTCATGAATTTCTTGAGATGGTGTTTGTTATGGAAAGAACTTATTGCTTCATCAATTTGGAAAAGGTAGCTTTGGAAGACATGTCAGTCTGGGTTGCAAGGTGGTTTCTTTTAGGGCTTGAAACACCTCATTTCAAGCTCTCTTGGGCTTTATGTGTTTATTATTTGATGAGAAGTCTGGTGTAATTCTAGTGCGTTCATTTTTTATGAGTGATTTGTTGCTTTTCCCTTAACAGCTTTTAGGATCTGTGTCCATGTGTTGCACTTCTGGGATTTTGACTATGCTATGTTATGGAGTTCTTTCTGATAGTGACTATTTAAGGTTCTACATGCTGTAATTACCCTTATGCTAAATTCTTTTCCCATACTTGGAAATTTTCCTGATATTATTTCTATAACCATACAGCACTTCATGCTGTCTTCTGCTTTTTCAGTAATTCCAGTTAGTCTTAGATTAGTCTTTTTTGTGTTATATAGAGGTTGTGGGATCCATTTTCCTTTTTTTTTTTTTTTTTTTTTTTGAGACAGGGTCTTGCTGTATTGTCTGGGCTGACTTTGAACCCTCTGTGTAGCATAGTCTGCTTTCATGGTGACCCTCCGGCCTCAGCCTCCAGAGTGCTGGGATTACATGCATATACCACCAGGTCTGGATCTTGTTGTTTTAAAGGTGTCTCTGAATATACTGTCACCTGCACCAGGCTTTTTTGCTAGCACTGACTCTGTCCTCATATTTATCACTTCTGTTAGCCATACTTTCAACAGAATTTTTTATTTCCTGGATTTGTATCTGGAAGCTTTTCATGGACACTAATCTTTGCTAAACTGGCCATTCACATTTTGCTTCATTCTGTTAATCTTAGCTAGTTTTTTATTAGTGTTTTTTGTAAGCTCACTTTTTTGGTTATTATCTGTTTAGTTATATCACATTTGAGCTTGCCAAATACTCCTAAAAGCTCTAAAATCCAATCAAGACAGAAATGAGTCCAAAAAACATTCCTCTGTGTTTTAGAATTAGTGGTTTCTTTCCAGGGTCTGTAGTGTTGAAATCCACCTGACATGGGGGAGGGATAGTGAGTCATTAGTAAACCCTTTTTTTTTCACATTCATGTTTTTGTTTATTGTGAACCCTGGCTCACCTTTCCTGTGGGCATGACTGGACAATGGTGTCCACCCTACACCTGCATTCAGCCCAGCTACTCACAGTTTCCATGTACCTCTGTGTCTTCATCACAGCTTTCTCCACTTAGCTTTGTGGCTTGTGGATTTGTGAATTAGTCCCCTGTTCAAGAGGCCCCTGTGTCCATACACCCTAGGTTGTGGCAACCATCCAAGCCAAGGTGTATCCCTGATCATGTTCACAGGTGGGGAAAATAAACAGACCACTGAGTTCTGCATTGGATATAGGCAGCAGAGTGGAGTTTGAGCAGTGTGCTGGACTTAACACCAGCACTTTCAGACCCAGCTCCCCCTGCTGCCAAAGCTACACATAGCCACCCTAGCTTCTTACTACTTAGGGCAGGACCCCTCATGTTGTTACTGGCCTGACCTTAAAATTCAGGGGGTCTAGGTGTAGCCTGTACCCTATCTGTGGCTGTTATTTGGCTGTTGATCCACCACATCATTGTGGTAGGGTGTTCCCAGAAACCCTGAAGTGTAGTTCTGTATCTCAATCCCAAACAATCAACCCCTTCCCAATATGGCTCCCAATGAAACACACTCAAGTATGGCCAGCACTGAACTGAATTTCTTCTGCAACTCCAGACTTCTGTGTGGAGTTACTTTGAGAGTAAAGTCTTACTTTGCTTTTGTAGTTTATAATACCTGTGGGTTTTTCATGGGTATAGTGCTGTTGATCCAGTCCACTGTTTCTTTCCCAAGCTGCTAACCCTTTCTGAGCTTTCCTTGTGTTAGTGAAGACAGGTCCCCTGTCTAGGAGCTGAGTTTAGCTTTCCAGACTGCTTTATTCTTTTCTCTGCATTGTGCTCAGTTTCTTTGTAGTTTTCCTGTCAGTTTCCTCCTGATTCCTAGAGCTCTGCTTTTTTTTTTTAATTCACCAAGTTGTTGTTTTTTAATTGCCTCAATTTTAGGTCCTGGAGAGACCCAGAATTGCTGTGGGTCCTTACTCAACCATTTTTAAGCCTCTCTTGTGCTGATATTTACCTTCAAATATTTTCCAGAATTGTCATGCATTGGAAGTTAGTGTCCTCAAAAATTCGTATTGAAGCCCTAATCCCCAGGGTGACTCTATTTGGAGGTGACCTCTAAGATGGTTATGATGGTTAAATAAAGCCAGAAGGGTGGGGTTTGAAGTGAGAGGTTTAATGTCTTTGTAAGATGACACTAGAGAGTTCTTTCATTCTCTCCACGCTCATCACTAAGGAGCGATCATGTGAAAGCACAGGAATAAAGTGCTCACGTACAAGCCAGGAGCGAAGCCTGAATCAGAACCCGGTGTTGATGCACCCTCACTGATGCACCTCCAGAACTCTATGAAAGTAAATTTCTGTTATTTAAACAACTGATCTATGATATTTTGTTGTAGCAGCCCAAGCAGACTAATATACTCACCTTCCTTCCACCTGCTTCCTTGGCCCCAGGGTGGCTCACCATAATCTCTTCTCTCTAGGCTAGCCACTCACTTATCTCCCCAGCAGTACATTACTGTGGTGAGTCAGACTGGAGGTGTGGGTGGAGGATAAAATTCTTCCATCATTGACTGTAAACTTGAGTAAGTTACTTATTCTTTCTGTGTGTCAGGAACCTCTGTAAAATGACACTAATAATCAGGGTTGTTTCAACAAGGTGATGTATGTAAAATACTTCTAATATTGCTTGGCACATTATAAGCATATGACTAATGTTAGCTATGACTACTGTCTACATTATCAAACTAAGCTGCCTAAACTACAAAGCCACCCATGTCATTCTCACACTTTTAAAACACTTCTGCTGGTTCCCCACCATCAATGGGATGATGGCCAACTCTTTAACACTAACTCAGAGGCTACACACAAATCTGCAAGTTTCACCACAGAAACTCATGTGAACTTTCCACTCCTACTCTGGGCTCATTCACATCATTCCTCACCCACACTCAACTCTAGCAACGCTACAGTCCATGTTGCTGCTCACTGTTGTGTAATTCTCAGGCTAGCTTCTTTTTTTGTCTCTCTGTCTGTGATACCCTTGACCTTTACTTCACCTGGCCAATTCCTATTCATTCTTTTAGGTTACATCTGGATGTTTCCTTCTCAGGGGCCTTTATGAACATTTTAGTCTGGGTTATGCACCCTCATCTTTGCTCTGTATGCAGGCCTTTCTCATAACAAGTAATCACCATAATACTGCAGTGATCTGCTTGTATGTGTGGTTCCCAGAAGACAGAGAACTCTTCAAGATCAAAAAATATTTAGTCTTTTCTGGTATCATGGTATTTAGCAAACTGCTATATAGTAAACATCAGTAAACGTTTGGGAAACTAAAAGGAATTGAACTCCGGGGTTGAGACCTTCTTTTATATCCATCATTGCTTTTTTAAGTCTTTATTGCCCATTTGAAGCAATGTAAAGGACTTCCTATCCCTCCTTTTTCTCCAAACCATCCTTAAATCAGCTGACAGAATTGTCTTCCTTAAGCACAAATATCTTGTCTTACCTATCCCATAGTCAAAACATTACTCCATAAGAAAGTCCAATCTTAAAAGGCCAATTGGTGCTTTAACTTTCTCTCTGCCTCACTTCTCTATTACATGTCTAAAGTCTTGCTACGTGGAACTTCTTACTATTGCCGGCACAAGTTCTATACTTTCAAACCTCCTTGCCTTTGCAAATGCAATTTCCTCAATAGGAATGCCTTTCTCCCTTAGTCCTGGAAAATGCTTACTCATTCCACATGATCTACTTCCTAAATCACCCCTTTATCAGTCTGTTCTAGAACACCTACCAGGAGAATTAGTTCTTGCTATTCCTCTCTGGACCCTTCCATTGCTCATTGTTCATTCCGATAGCCTAGTGCTCACTAGAAGTTACTGTCCTTTTGGCTTACCTATTTGGGTTTAAGGTAAGGGCTAAATCTTACTTAACTTTGTAGATCCTGGAACTAACATTGTATCTAAGATATAGTAAGCATTTAATATGTCATGTTTAAATAAATTATGAATGGCTAGAAGAATGAGAAGAATATCTGGCTTATTGTGTGTCACAGTCACACTAAGAAAACAATGAGTAGATCTACATGTCACACTGTAGATCATGATCCATTAATAAAAGAATTAAATAGAAAACACAAAGGTCACAGTTTTTGTTTTAGTTACACATATGTATATGTGCATACTGGGTTGAGATGTAAACTGCTTTTCCAACTGTGGAGCTTTTCTCTTTTTTTTGGTACCGGGAATCAAACTAAGGACCTTGCACTTACCAGGCAGGTACTTGTGCTGCTGAGCTATATCTCTGGCCCACAGTTTTAAAAAAAGACAAGGGAAACACTACATAGAGTCATTTCTTACTTTAGGAGAATTATTTTGTAATATCTCTTACTATAATGTAATGCCCACCATGTAGAATCTGGGGAACATTAAATGAGATGTGAAATTTAATTTGTCAACTTCATACCATAGCTTGCTGTGATATCTTGGGAAGCATTTAAACTTACCCACAAGTTTGAGTTTCTTCATTAAAATCACTCTGAGGACGATAATACCATCCTTCTCACAGATTGTTGAGAGGAATATGATAGAATATATGTGGAGCCCTTACCCTAGTGACTGTCACTTAGTATTTACTCAGCACGTCTTAGCACTGATCATGATGACAACATGGTGCCCAGCACATAAAGAATTAATAAATATTAGTTCCCTCCTTTGATCAAACACACTTAAATTGACTGCTGTATTAAGTTGGGGTAGGAGATCACTGCTGATATTTCAGAAAGATAGATTAAAAATTTTTGAAATGACTACTGTTTAAAAGGAATGAATGTTATTTACAAAGTCATGTTCATCTGGTACAACAGTGGAATGACTCAGTTGATTATGAAAGAAAAAATAAGACATGTAAATATATGACCTTACATATTACAAAAGAAATAAGACATCAGACTATCAGTCTCTTAGATCAAAATTTTATTTTATTTCATTCATTCATTCATTCATTCATTCATAGACAGGGTCTCGCTATGTAAGATCTTACTGTAGTCCAGGCTGTCCTTGAACTCACTATGCAGCACAGGCTGGCCTTGCATTTGCAGAGATCCTCTTGCCTCAGCCTCCAAAGTGCTGGCATTATAGGCAGGTGCGACCACGCGTGGGCCTCAAAATTTTATTTCTGATATAAGGAGACAGTGAGCAAAAATAAGTTGCCTCACCCCTCTTAAATGCAATTTCTCATTTGTAAAAATAACTTGCTGTGTATGATTGCACATGCCTCTAATCCCAGCTACTTGGGAGGTTTATGCATAAGGATCATGAGTTTACATCCAGCTTGGGCAACACAGTAAGATCCTGTCTCAAAAAACAAACAAACAAAAGAACAAACAAAACATGAACACAAACACAAAAATCCTTATAATTTTACACTTTTCCCATTTAAAGAAAAGTTCTATAACATTATCAGAAACCAGAAACTTATTGTTGGGAAAGAAATACATGTTCTGCCAGCCAGGAAATACCTGTCTTGTTCCAGCCCCTAAATTAGCTCTCACTTCTTTTTTTTTCCTAAACAAACCTGCTGTGTTTATTTAATTCAAAGTGTGGGAAGTGGTAAAGGAAAAAAAGAACAGATATTTCAGCAATCTTGTTAAAATTATAGACATTACAGGCTGTTTGGAATCTCCTTGAGTTCACAGTTAGACATCAGCTTTGGCTTGTTTTATTTATCCATTTGTCCACTTATTCATGTTAATTCCACAAGAGTAATTAACAATAATATCAATTTATTGATTTATACTGGTATGTACTAATTTAGTCACAAATATTTATTGAGCATCCCCTAAGTGCCAGAGAATGGGCTATCTATGGCAGGAAAATAGATACCAAGCATTTGGATCAGGCATTTTTTTCTAGAAGGATATTCCTAGGAGATAATGCTTACTGAGTGTCATGCCATGCATAAAATGAACACTTAATAATGGTTAACTGAATAAAATAAAGGACCAAAGTGGTGCACAAAGAAGTCAGAAAGAGAGAAAGTTGGATCTGTTGAAGAATTTTTGTCATTGTTTTTGTCCAATAGGCTGTCTTTATCCATTGCCTTATTTCTCTGTGGAACTGATGGCCACTGCCCATCAGAACTGAGACACCCTTTCCTTGGAGGTAACCAGCTAGAACAGGATATTTTTAACCCAGTATTTCTACTGTAGACTATATAGACTTACAGTAGTAATGTCTACCTATCCAATACAAACAAAACAAAATACCAAACACAATTTTAGGTGGCTGGGGATATAGCTCAATGGCAGAGGTCTTGCCTAACATTCCTGAGGGCCTAGCAACTTCGATGCCCAGCACCAAAGAAAAAAAAAAATTGTACTGTTTAAAATTCTTAAATAATACAAGTCAGGTATGGTAGTATATACCTATAATCCCAGCACTCTGGAAGGCTGAAGCAGGAGGATCACAAGTTTGAACCCAGCCTGGGCAATTTAGCAATTTATTTAAGGAGACCCTATCTCAAAAAAACAAAAAACAAGCAAAAAAGGCTGGTGATATAGCTTTGTGTGAAGGCCCTGGTTCAATCCCTAGAATCACTCAAATCCAAGAATAGAAACCTATAATTTAGAGTAGTTGATACATGAAGGCATCTGAACATAGTCCATTAACTTTTTTCCTTCCAGATTTCAATGATACCTGAACAAAATAAAGAGTTTGTCTAACAAAGGCCTAGAGAAGGGCACATTCTGGCTGAATCTCATCCACTGCTGTTTTTTGCAAATAAAGTTTTATTAGAGCATAACCATTCCCACTCACTTTCATACTGCCTGTGGCCCTTTCACACTACAAAGGCAGGGTTGGAGAGAGACGCAAGAGGCCCTATGGTTCACAAAGATGAGCATGTTTCTCATCTGACTCTTTACAGAAAGCACACTAATTCCTGGAGAGAACAGGTATTCTAAACTGCTGATTAAGAGCAGCACTACATGTATTAGAAGTCAGACAAGCAGGTGACAGGCCTGATGGTGGATAACAGAAACTGAAGTTCTTAATCAGAACTCTTGCTTTGACAGAAGGCCATCTTCATTCAACGAGGAGGGAGACACCTGCAGGCAAAATCAGAATTTCCCACAAGAAGTTACAAGCCCACATCAACACGTGATCAGGTCTCAGTTGTGCATTTGATCTGTCGGCCATGCTTCTGCCCACTGGATCGCTGGCAAGATGCATTCTTCAGTAAGTGCCCAGAGTGTTGGGGGAGGTGGGGAACCTGGGGGCGACAATGTCCCAGGACTCAGTGGAGGGAGTGTTTTATGATTTTCGAACAGAATTGCCATACTGTACTAGAGACGGCAAAATGAATTTAATCTGAAAATAGAAATGAGCGTGGTCCAATGGACATCAAAATTGAAGCCAATGCTGCCGAGGTAGCAAAACAAGGTACTAGTAAGAAGTGGGATGGTTTAGAAATAAGGAAACTTTCACATGGTTGCGTTTTGGTGTGTTAGGAGCCAGACACTCAAAGTACACAGAAATGCGGATGAATCAATGGCCTCTATACTTTATTATAATTCACACAATTGGTTTCTCGTTTAGAATCAAGACTTTAAAATTGAAATAATATATTTTTCACATCACACTAATACATCAAAGTTAATTTTACAACATCATTTAGGTGGTTTGAAAAAATCCACCAAAATGGGAAGAAGTGATGAAAAATTGCTAAGGACAACGGAAGTAGTTGTTTATATCAGTGCATACATTTGCTCACTAAGAGGACACTGCCGAGGGACAGGTGTTTAATGAATGTTCTTGTTGAATTTATGCTTCTTCTTTGCTTATATCCCATGTCCAGTCCATGTGTACATCCTATCGGCATTACCTCTCCAAAATATCCTGAATCTATTTTAACCTTTCCACCACCACAACCTCATCCCTCATACGGATTTCTATAGGGGTCTTCCTGACTATTCTGCACGGTATCCAGAAGGTCTCTCTGAACATAAATCTAATCATGTCTACTTTATTTGATCCTTCAATAAATTCTCATTAAGGAAGAAGTCCAAATCCAGTTTCCTCACCCTCATCAACAAGGCTCAAGTAATCTTGCCTTAACATACTCTGTTACCATCTCTTACCATTCCATTCCTAGATTATTCTCTGCTCTAGCCACACCAGCCCATTTGCCTTCTTGTTACCAAATACATCCCAGCTTAGGATATTTGTACTTGCTCTTTTCTCTGACTTGAACCTCCGTCATCCATTATTCAATCTTAACTAACAGACCACCTCAAAAAGGCTTTTCTTGACTAGCAAAAGTAGTTACCCAAGTCACTCATTATATGACTCCATTTTATTTTCTGCATGGAGCTATCAGTACACAAAATTACCCATGTATCTGCTTATTGTTCCCGTCCCAGCTTTTAAAATGTAAGCATTCCTTGAAGGGAGAACCCATTTCAGCCCTAAATCAGGCCGACAACAGTGCCTGGAACACAGCAGATACTTAAGAAAAATACATTGACTAGCTATTACACAGTTCATTTCTATATTTTCAGTTTCTCAACGAGGCACATATACTTTGAAATGTAAGTAGTGTTGATGTTTTACAAATATTTCACTATTATTTAAATAAAATATTTACTATTTTGGTTAACCAGAAGTATTATATTGGGAAGTGTTTTAGCAACTGGGTAGTTCCTAAAAATGCTTCCAAGGACCACAAGTTTCTCTAGCAACATATATTTATCACCAGACAGAATACACTGAACTCTTTCATGAATAAAAAGTAAGGCACTGCTGTAACCTTAAACGCAGTATAAAGAAAAATATACAGTTGATTCTGCAGGGACTTTTAAAGAACAAACATCTCTTTTTACAACCTAAGCACCGATGTCTACAGGCTTAAGATCGCCTGCTAGCTCATTTCCATTTGAATACAAACATGCAAACATGCTCTATTCAGTCCTAGCATAGGGGAAAGAACTGTCCTGATTTGCCTCCAGCCCTCAGCCCAGTTTTCTCCTTTGGACAGCAGAACCTCTCAAGACCGTTGTTTCTTTCCTCCTGATCCACTGACCTTTAGCCCTCTCCAACCTGACGTCAGTTCTCAATAGATCTGCACTAAAGCTGCTCTTATGAAGGCCATAAGTGACATCTGTGTTGCCAAATCCAGTGCGTGTTTCCCGTGCTCATTTTGCCCAATCTCACAGGAGCATTTCACACAGCTAATATTTCCCTCCTTGAAACACCCTCAGCTTTCCAGATGCCCAGTTATGCTGTTTCCCCCTCCTCCTTCTATTAGCTTCTTTTTGTCTTCCTGAACTGTAAATGTTAAGACAGTTACCAAGGAATGGATCAAGGTCCTTTTCCTTTGCTATATCGCTCCCAGGCAAGAATACACCTGCTCTCCCTTGTTAAAACTAGGACTTGCCTTTGTGCTCCATTTAGGATTATTTCTTTGTAGAAACAATAAGCCAAATCACACTGGTGTCAAAGAAGTCATAATCTTTTACCTTTAGTAACATAGTATAAGACAAGGGACCTTTCCCACCTTACATCATAGTACCATTTTTAGCTGGACCATGGCAGCTGAGAATAACGACAGTTCTCAGCCTCCCTTGCGATGAAGTGTGGCTGATTCACGAAGTTCTGGCCAACGACATGTAGGTAGAAATTTCACGTGCTGTCCTCAGGATTCCTACCCGAAGGAGTCAGAGCACGTGCCTGGCGTTTCCTTTTTTCACCCTATCTTTTCTATCCTAATGCTTTGCATGCAAATGCCACCATTTCTAACCAGGAGACTGAGGCCAAGGATGGCACAGCAACACACAAGTTCGGTTCCCCGACACCTTAGGGTGTGATACAAGTCATGGATTTGTGGGATCAAAGAAAGAAACTCCAGCTTGTTAAACCACTGTAATTTAGGGTTTTCTGCCATCCAGCACTAAGTCTATTTCTAAATAATTAGGCACAATGATATTCACTTTCCATGTTCCACTCTGATAGCTATTTCTCATACGTGTATCATATAAACCTAACAATCTTAAAAACAGACATACACTCCCTATTTCAGTGGTGGCGAACCTATGGCATGCATGTTGCAGTAGGAACACAGGGCCCTCTGCAGGCATGAGAGCCAGATTGCCCCAGCATTGCTTCAGCAGCCAAGCACGACACTACACAAAAGCACATTACATGCAGACTTTTTTTTTTGTACCGGGAATTGAACTCAGGACCTTGCACTTGCCATGCAGGCACTGTGCCGCTGAGCTATATCCCCAGCCTTGGTATTTTTTTTTTTTGTTTTTGGTAGCAAACTTTTACCTTTCAATAAAAATCTGTTTGTATCATTGAAAGCTCTGTAATTGTGTTTTACATTTTAAGAAAAAAAGATGTTAATGTATGAGTTGTTTTTTCTAAGCTAAAACCTCAGTATTCAGGTTTAATTGCAGTGTTGGCACTTTTTGATAAATAAGTGGGTTTTGAGTTGCAGGTTGGATAGCTGGTCTCTAAAAGGTTCGCCACCACTGCCCTATTTGATAGGTAGACTAATACTTAGACAGAAGAACCTGGATAGAGTCATGCAGCTGAAATAATAGAAGAGTTATTAGAATTTAATTTTTGACCAATGTCCCTGACATCTTTCTTTGTGGTAGTGGCATGGAACCCAAGTCCCTTGTGCGTGGCAAGCAAGCAATCACTTCACCAGTGAACTACCTCCTCAGCCCTTTTAATTTTGAGAGAGTCTTGCTACATTGCCCAGGGAGGCTTAAATTTAGGATCCTCCTGCCTCAGCCTCCAGCGTAGCTGGGATTATACACGTATGCCACTATGCCTGAACCCATGCCATTTATCCACAAAGCACTGCCCAAACTCTGGTTACTTTCTGGTTCATAATGATCATAAAGGATCATAAAGGTAAGGCTACATCAATGTCGTTAAGACCACATTTCTGTTGTTTCCTATCTCGTGCCTTTGCTAATAGTGGCCCTTCCAGTTTCCCGTATTTTCCCCTGTTTAACTCACTCTCTGAGGGACAGTGCCCTTTCCCTGTCCTGTTAGAGTATAACATATGTATCTAGTCATAGGCAGGCAGTGGTTTTAGCCTAGTGATTAAAAAACACTAGTTTTGAAGTCAAAAGACTACTTTGGAGCCCAGAGACTTGGTTTTAACCTGTTTCATCATTTGTGGGTTGACAGGTTTTAAGTTAACTTTTCTAAATTGTTTCCTTATTTGTAAAGTAGGGATAATAATCTCAGTGTTATGAGTATGAAGTAAGGCCATGAAAAATTTAGCATTTTTCTGGTAATCCTGTATGATGCAGTCGTTCAGTTAAAAGCACAGTTTACCATTCAAGTTAGAATTTTAAACTAGAACTATTCGGCTTTCAAGATTTCTTATCTATATGAGACTGGTGGGGATTTTAAACAAAATTCCCATTCCCTGTAGTGATTTAATAAATAACTTAGGTTTATATCTACGACAATGATCTGTGGGGTACAGGTATATCTTTTTTTCTCCTCATATAGTTTATTACAATGTCATATGATATTCATATATAGCAGTGCAGCCAAGAGAATTAACTACTTATTCTTGTAGGGCTATTATAATATCAGTTTTTACATCACTTCATCATTATCAGCTACATGATAGGATTTCCTTTTATCTTGAAAAAAAAAAGAGTCTGGAAAAGCACTAACAGAGAGGGTTTTCTGAGGCATAATCTGATAATGAGTGAACTATTAAGTTCCTAGTACAACACTCTTCCAAGAAGCTCAGTGATGACTAATCTCTCGAAAAGATGAAAGTGTGAGAATGAGAGGCTATTCTCCAGGCCCTGCAAAATAAATAAATCAGTGGAGAACAGCAATTATAAGCAAACAAAAATCCTATGAAAATTACCATCATATGCCATCATCCGTATCTGTCACACCATTCATTATAAATATTAGTTAACAAACAAATACTCACTAAAGATTTATCATGTGTTCAGCATTGGCAAATAAAGAAGAAATAGCGTATAATATCTATTCTTACAAAAATAACATTAATTCAAATTAGATAATAGAAAATGAGACAATGTAATTCAAAAATATACAGCAATACAGAAAGAGAACATATAATTTCACATGCATTCAAGCAAAGATAATATATAAATTATAAATTATGAGGTGCAGGAAAGTTGGATTCTAAAAACTAATTATGAAAAGCTTAATGAAAGAGATGCGATCTGAGTCAGATCTTTTTTTCTTTCTTTGAGTGGTGCAAGTGCTCCACCACTGAGCTACAGCCCCAGCCCGTGAGCTAGCTCTTGAAGAGCAGGTAGGTAGATCAAGTACAGACAGGGGAAGGAAGTTGCCCCCAGGAGATGACACAACACAACATAAAATCCAGGAGACTGGACTGAATACAGCATGCTAATGGGACAGTAAAAAGATCTACCTCTGAGGTATAAAACAGAATAAAGGAAGCTGTATGGTTCAAAGATTTGACGGCTAAGCTTCAGCCAGGACACTAGAGGTCTTGAAGTCAAGATAAACAGGAAATAGAAGGTTAAAACAAAAACAATTAGGAAGTAGCAAGGATCTGTAAACTCTTCATAGAGGTAGGATATAGTAAAACTCTCAGTTCTAAAGGCTGGCAAGTCCTAAGATCAAAACACCAACAGCTTCAGCATCTGAACTGTAAGCGATAAAGTTTTGCTGTTTACTATACCATTTAAATGGTCAACACAAAGGTGAGGCAAGATAGGTTAGAGGGAAAGGCAGAAACGGTCTTACAGGGAAATCTGTTTAAGATTGAATCATAGGGAATTTCCAACATTCAGCAAGTTTTAACATAAAAAAAAGAAATACCTGATAATTGTATACATTTAGTAAGCTAAAAGATTTAAAATACATCTTGGGGTGGTGGTGCATACTTGCAATCCTAGCTACTCAGGAGGCTGAGGTAGGGAGAATCACAAGTTCAAGGCCAGTCTGGACAATTAAGCAAGATTCTGCCCCTAAACGAAAGAAAAAAAAAAGGGCGGGAGAGTGGGAGACCTAGCCTGTTCTCTCTGAGCTCAATCCCCAGGACTAAGAAAAGGAAAAAAAAAATGTTGCATTCTACTCTCTGAGCTCTATGCAAAGTAACAAAGATTTTAAATTTAAGACAGTCTAGTCAACTCTTATTTGATATTAATAATATAAATAAAAATTGACTTCTAAGCAATATACATTTATTTGTAATCAGATTCAAAGCCTCCTTTACACTTCACAATACTGTCCTACTATGGGCCCAACAATTAAGTTAGTTTGAGCTGGGCGTGGTAGTGTATCTATCCCTGTAATTCCAGCACTAGGGTGGCTGAGGCAGGAAGATCACTGCGAGTTTGAGGTAAGCTTGGGCTACATAGTGAATTCAAAGTCAGTCTGAACTACCTAGAGAGACTTTGTCTCAAAAAAAAAGGTAGTGTGAGAAACTATATTATATATTATAGCTAACTACATTTAAACCTCATGGAGGAAAAGCATCTCTGTCCTTTTCTTCTTAATTTTAATAGAAATTTTATCAAGATTACCCTATTTTGAATGTCATATTGGAAAATTATTTTGATTAAAGTGCACATTTATCAATAAAAATAACACTCCTTGGGCAATATTTACCAACTGTTATGGTTTATACCTAGATGTTACCCAACAGCCTCCTTTGCTTACCAGCAGCACTTCTTAAGGGGATTGGATTAGGGAGTTTATAGCCGACTTTCACTGAGGAGGTGCGGTCTGGTCTGAAGAGGTGGGCTGCTGGGGGCACGGCCTGGAAGGGCTTCACTTCCTCCCTGGCCCTTCCCTCGGCTCTGAGCCTGCTGGGATGCCAGGGGGTGGGCAGCTCCTCCCGGTCACGCCTCTCTGCCATGTTGCCCTGCCTTGGAACAGCTCACTCTGGACCGAAACGTGAGCCAAATGAACGTCTCCTTTTTTCTTTTTTTTTTTTTTTTTTTGGTTTTTCTCCGGTACCAGGAACTGAACTCACGACCTTGCGCTTGCCAAGCAGGCGCTTTGCCGCTGAGCTAAATCCCCAGCCCGAACCTCTCCTTTAAGTTGTAGGAGTCTGGTATTTTCTCTCAGCAGTGAGGAAAGTGACTAATATACCAACATTAACCAAAAAAAAAGAACAATTTTTCCCCTGTTTTATATTAGATTCATGAAGGGTTTAAAAATTCCTTTCTGTTATCTTGGCACCTTTTAACGTCATCTTTCCGACAACACGACTGAGCATTTATCTAGCGTGTGCACCACCCTGGGCTTGGTCCCTGGTGCTACAGAAAGCTAATTAAATCAATAAACTTCACAACTCCTTTGCTTTGATGTAGAATTTGATTATTGATAGAGACTGGCCAGCAGTGCTGCTATCTTGACCAAAGCTCACCACTTCAGGAGATCTAAGTCTCTGTTTATTTAACCTTTGGTTTCCTGGGGAAAATGGTCAGATTACCAGAAAAGGGAATCAGAAATCCCCTGATAAATCTCCTAGCAGTTTCCTGTTGGAAAACTACCCCTACCCCTCCCAAAGCCTTAACCCCCCGAGTGTGTAAAGAGCACCTTCTCTCCTCCGCCCTTCCTACTGCTAGTTCTAGTCCCCCTCACGCCCCTCCTCACTTCAGCCCCTCAACCACGGTGTATCCAGAGAGGGAGTGCATGCAGATGTTAAGGGTGCGTCAGCGTTTGTGTCTCCTTTTCTATAATTGACCTCAAAAGAATAGAAAAAAAAAAAAAAAAAGGGCTCCCAAATATCTCACATTCCGGTAGAAACCCCTCTGGGACTCCTGCTCAATCTCCCATAAAAATCCCTGCTATAGCCAGGCCACATAGAGAACCCCAGACCCCCAGAGGGGTCCCGTAGGGCTGGGTCTGTGGTAGACTTCTGGAGGGACTGCGTCAGGGTAGGAGATACATCTTTGGGTTACCTTCTAAACTATCTTTCGTCCCTCGGCTTAAGAGGGGCTATTTAGCATAAAAGTCTCCTATGTTATTCCCTAACGTGACACATTTGATTTTCAAATTCTTTGTGATCCTGCTAACTACAGGGCAGGGATACACCAAGCTTTCTTTTCTCTCTGCTCGCTTCCCTCTCTGCCAAACGTGCTCTGCCCACCAGACATTACTACAGGAGGAAATTTTTCCTCCTTTTCTCACCTACGCTTAACACCTTAACTCCAACCCTCACCAGGAGGATGAGCCCTCCTCATCCCAGCTTCTTCCTCTTCCCGCTCTTGAGCTAGCGCTGCCTCAGCTGCAGGTAGAGCTCTGAGAGCCACGGAAGCAGCTCAGCTTTCTGCCCCACCCCCTCGCTCTTCCTGTCAATTACTCCTCCCAGGCAGTTGCCCTGCCACTCCTGCAATCCTTCCTCTACCAGCCAATAAATAAATAGGCCGAGGGAAACAAAAACTGGTAAATTTGCTTTTGGCTTTAAGTGAGCATGCTTCAGGCATCTCTTGTGCATTGTAAATCCTTAGACTTAGACTACATTGTGCATTATAAATCCTTAGTCTATAATTACAGGGTTAATTTGTTCTTCTGCTGCTTCCATAGAGAGAACATATACTTTCAAGACTGACTTGGGAGAGCTGACAGCCAAGTTTACAATGTAAAAACCTGAGGTCACTCTCCCCAGGTCCCAACTCTATGGTCTACCTGGTGCTTTCAGGCAAAAGCTTTACCTCTCATTTCTGAAATGTTTACTGGATGTGAACTTTTCTGCATATAGCAGACATGTAGACTGGCCAGTGACAAAATCAGGGCAGAGGTGCTTCCTTGGGCAGTTACAACCTGGTTTGTGGCACTCACTATTGCTGACTTCATGATATAATGAATGTAGTTGTGTTTTCCAAGTGTACAGGTCTCAGAAATACAAAACTGGAAAACATTTCATCCTAACAGCAACTTCCAGGCTAAAGTTGTTTATGGTGATAAAATTTTAGGCCCAAATATCTGACTTTACCTTACTTGTGTTCAGCTATTGGTGATGAGATGTGTTTGACAATTCATCTAATATAATGACGTCGTCATTGTTATACTAAAATGTTTTGTTGCCCTTAATTTCAGGTTTTCCCTGTAAAACTATAATTGTGATCTGTTAACATTCTATAGGGATTCAACTTCTAAGACAACTATGATTGGTAAGAAAATAACAGTTCCCTGGTCATATTATACATTTCAAGGTGCTTGATATCTAGATAACTGATCTCCTGGATGTTCAGCAACTAAGGTTTGGAGAGCAGAGCTTAAAAAAAAAAAAAAAAAAAAAAGGTATCTGGACTAAGAAAACTCAATATTTTGGCTCTGACCTCTCAAACTCAACAAGGACCCAGGACAAGAGAGGACCCTTTCTACACAATCCTACAGCTTTGATGAGTTTCCCAACCTCCTAAACAGAGAGATTGTTTGGCCCCAGAGCACAGGAGTCAACAAATATACAATGTGCTAAAAGGAGGGTCACCAAAGAGAAAAGAACGTCTCCAGCCACATGGTCAAACAAGACCGTGACCCATCCCAGCAGCTGATACTGAAAAGCTGAAAGGCTCTGCACATGGTTCCAAAAATAAAGACCTGAGGAGCCCTGACCAACCTGGACAGATAACAAGAGATTAATTTTGATTGACACAGATCTCACTCTAACTTGGTTTTGAACACCCAGCAGACAAGTATAACCAAAGAGATACAAAAGTAATAGTAATACAGACAATAAAGGAGACTTGAATCACTGACCCATGCTGACAGTTTCCAGATACACCTGTAGACAGGTCTAGAAGCCCGCTGGTTGCAATTGCTATTCTAGTTGCTTAACAACAATGTCTGGGTGTGGCTCCTTCCCTAATCTGTCTTTTCATTCCGATGCTCATGCTTTGGTAATAGTTCTTTAATCTCTTGATAAAGTTTATTCTCGCCTAACTCCCAGTGATCATGCACACAGAACCAATGATAAAGGTGCCTGAGTACTGCTGTCTTGAACAAAGCCCACCACTTCCGAAGATCTAAGTCTCTGTTTATCTAACCTTTGGTTTCTTGGGAAAAATGGTCAGATTACCAAAAAAAGGGAATCAGAAGTCCCTTGCTAAGCCTCCTGTTAGAAAACTATCCTCACCCTTTCCAAAGCCTTGAACTGCCCAAGTCTGTAAGACAGCACCTTTTCCCCTGCTCACCATACCAGAGAGGTGTCTCTCAGGTTTGCCCATAAACCTGCTTAGGACTGTTGAGTTTGTATTCTATCTCTTCCTACTCTCAGTTATGTATTGAGAAAATGTACAACATAGAATTTGAATAGATAACTATTACGTTTTCTTTATTCTTATAATGAGAATGACATGAAAGTCACCTTCCTAAGTAATACAATTTTAATTTTAAAATGTCTATATAATACAACCATATGTATTCATCTATGTTACGTTTACAACAACTGAAGTATCTATGGTGGTACTCTTATTAGAAATTATCCCAATGTTAGCATAATAGTATTTACTTCCAGGCCTAGGTTCTGGTATTTTCAGCAGCCCATGTATAATGACATTCCCTAACAGAAATCAGACTCACAAAGTGGTGAACACATTAGTCTTCAGATGAAATGAACTACCTAAAATCTTGACACATGGGAGAGTCAAGAATAAAGCTAAAACTATGATCATAACATTAGAAGATAGAGTTGTCTTCAGACTTAAACCATTTTTACCTTAAAGTAATATTTATACAGTCACTATTGTTACAGTTTATGTCTATATGTACCCCCAAAGCCTCATGAAGTCATGGGGGCAGACTTCTAGAGTTTGTGATTGATGCATAGTCCAATGCTGGGATTAAGGGTGTGAGTGCCATACCTGCTCTAGGGTGGGTAGCCTGCATACAATATAAGGGACCAAAAGAGACTTGTCCTTCCTTGCACCTCTCTTGTTGTGTTTGCTGTCTCCCTCTTGCTTTTGCTGTCTTCCCCTGCCATGAACTGTTGCCCTTCTGCTATGTACCACCTTGCCTTGAAGCCAGCTGATATGGACTGAAATATCTACAAACTGTGAGCTAAATAAACTTCCCCCTATAACTTTGAGTGTTGTGTATTTTGTCTCAGCAATGACAGAAAAGTAACTAAGACATCCAAGTTACTATCAGGAAAGATGCATAAATAGATACATAATTTAAAATTAAGCACTGTAATTGAAGAAAAAAGTGAATCCCTGGGGCAGATAATATAGCAAGAAACAATTGCAATAATTAAAAAATTAGAGCATTAAAAGAAATAATCCATCTCATCCCCAAGTCTGTGAAAAGAATTGACTCTACTATTCAGTGTGGTTTGTCATTTTTTAATGCACCAAACTAGGTTTTAAAAAATGCCAAACAATGGCATTTTTTGTAGTTGAAGGTGCCTCTCTACAAGGAACAACATAGATTGCCCTCTTTGGGCAGAAAAGGGCATTTAGACATTAACACTTCCC
This sequence comes from Chinchilla lanigera, assembly GCF_000276665.1. Taxonomy (NCBI): domain Eukaryota; kingdom Metazoa; phylum Chordata; class Mammalia; order Rodentia; family Chinchillidae; genus Chinchilla; species Chinchilla lanigera. The sequence continues at coordinate 15,238,170 of NW_004955431.1, read as the reverse complement.
CCTTCCAGGGGGCACTTTCTGCAATGGAAGTTCCTCCTACTCTCTGAGGCTTGTTAGTCTCTCTGATTATCTTTTAACACACAATGTGGCATACTGAGTCTGTTTTATATTCTCCTTTGTATTCCCAGGGCCCACCCCAGTGTCTGGCAGGTAATAAGAATTTAATAATGTTTGTGGAATAAATATAGCAGATGTTGGAAGAAAATCCTTTGTTTCTAGAGAAAGACACTATTGGCTTTTCGGAAAGCACAGTATGTGATAAAGCTAAATAAAGCTATCTAAGGTTACTTTAATGCTAAGAGATTTCTTGATTTTTAAAAACCCAGTTGTTGAAGCAATCATGTATAATAATTTGAAAGACTTAAAATAATCTTATTGTAAATATTTTTAGGAGGTTGATTCTTAGCACATTTTAGTTTTCCATTTTAATGTCTAATAATTCTTTCAAATTCTGTTTGACCTAAATTTTGTTTCAAATTGATTTTTTGGTGGAATACTATTTTCACATTTTAGAACATTTAAAAGGATATTTGTACAGTGTATAATCTGAATTTAATCATAAGGAAACATTAGAAAAAACCAAAACATGGAGTATTCTACTAAAAAAGAGGAGGGATTGGGCCTTTATTCTTCCAAATTAACAATGCTATAAGGAATAGAAAGACTGGCAATGTTACAAATACATAACCTTAGATCCCCCACTAGGAAGGAAGAAAGTGGCACACAGAACATTATTTGACCAATTGACAAATTTGAACTACAAGCAGTAAAGGATCAGGGCAAATTCACTGAAGTTGCTAAGTGTAATTGTTATACATCTAATGATTTAGGATACATGGATAGAATGTGTTGGAGTTATGCTTAAATGACTTAGAAATATATATATATATATATATATGTATTGAGAGAAGAAACAAGAATGGTCATAAAGACCAAGTAATCAGGAAAATGAGACAAAATCTTGATGATAGGTTAATGCAGGGAGAAGGTATACAGGCATTCTGTGTGTTGTTTTCTCCCCCAACTTATTCATAAGTTGGACATTATTACTTTTTGGTGCTAGGAGTCAAATCCAGGGCCTCGCTCATGCGAGGCAAATGGTTTACCACTGAGTTACATCCTGGCCTCTGTAACTTTGAAATTATTTTTAGATACAGAATAAAGGCAAGTAAGCAAAAAGGGCAATTCTTTAGTGAATTCTTCAACTATCAGATCCCATAACTGTTAGTCTTGATCCTGTCTTTCCTTCTTTTTGTTTAGATACTTGTTAGACTGTTACATCATAATTGCATTTTTGTTTCATTTATATATTTCAAGTACTCTAAATTCTTAAGGAAAGTCATTTAAAATATTTTATTTGTTTTGCAGCAAAAAAAGGAGATAAATTCCAGCTTTCCAAACAGAAGCAATAGAACCAACCCTGGCATTTTAGCCTTGAAAAAACTAAATCACATTGTCTTAGTCACTTTCCTTTTTGCTGGGACAAAACACCCAACACCCAAAGTTAAAGGAGGAAAGGCTTATTTTAGCTCACAGTTTGAGGAGGTTTCAGTCCATAGTCAGCTGGTTCCAAGGCAGGGTGGCATGGCATAGGGACATGGCAGAGGAGAAACAGTCCATGGCAAGGCAGGCAGGAAGCAGTGAAGCAATAAGCAGTAGCAGCAGCAGCAGCAAGCCTGCCCTTCTTGTTTTCCTTATATTGCACCCAGGTTGTAAGCCTGTTGACTGGCGTCACTTGCATCCAGGGTAAAGCTTCCATGACCACACTCTCAATCCCAGTACCACACCCTTAAGCCACATTCACACACCCTAAATCCAGCCACCTCTGAAAAACTCCACCTATGACTACATGAGGCTTTGTGTGGGACATCTAGATACAAGCCATAACACACTCAATTTAATTATTACAGGCATTGCAATAATTTCTATAAATCTTACAAAAATGAGTAAATACAAACTTCCTGGCTGTCAGTAGCTAAAAATCTACTGAGAGATAAAGATAGGAACATGTGATCTGAAAAGTAGGCCAAAGTCAACAAAAGTTATGTTATCTATTGTTGCCTATTTCCCCAAAACTTAGGAGCTTAAACATTATTTTATAAAGTTCCTGGGAAGAGAAGTCCAGGAGCAGCATAAGTGGGTGCACCTGGCTCAGGGGCAGATAAGTCAGCTAGGCCTGGTATGCAGCAAGGTATCCTTCCAAGGTGGCTCACTCACAGGCTAGGCAAGTTACAGTCAGCTTCAGGTAAGAGGCTTTAGTTCCTTATTACTATCTGGATCTCTCCACAGGGCTGCTAGACTATCCTCCTGACATTCCCCAGCATGATCCAAGCAAGTAAAATTGAAGGCACAGTGTTTTTTATGACTTAGCCTCTGAAGTCACATGGTGTCACTAACACAATATTCTATTGGTTATACAGGGTGGTTCTATTTAGTCTGGAGGAAGCTTCCCAAAGGGATGAATAACAAAAGGCAAAAATCACTGGAGGCCATCTTGGGGGCTGGTTACTACAAAAGGCACAGGAAAGACAGGAAAAAAAAGGTGGGTACAAAGGTGGTACAGTTAAACTCAGTTCCTGGTATGCCAGTGGTAAGGAATGTTATGTTATCTCCGGGGAATACTTCTTTAAATTTAGTCATTTATCCAGTAATCTAGCCAGTAAATGTATGGTAGCAGCCCCTTATCCCTAGAAGATACAGAATGTTCTAAGGCCCCCACAGGATGCCTGAACCCACAGAGAGTATGGACCCCCCAATATACGGCTTTTTCCTACATACACATACCTATGATAACGTTTATAAATGTGGCATAGGGAGAGATCAACAATAGCTAAGAATAAAACAGAACAACTATAATAATACACTATAACAAAGTTATATGAATATGAGCTCTTCTTCAAAATGTCTTACTGTACTGGACCCATTCTTCTTGTGGTGAGATGGCAGTGTCTGTGTGATTGAATGAAATGAGGTGATTGGTGTAGGTAGTGTGCCTCTGTGTGAGGCTACTATAGACCTTTAGATATTACGTTGGAAGGAGGATCACTGAGCTTTTCTGGTGGCTGATGGAAGGTAAAGGAAGCCACGTAGGAGCAAAACTGTGAATAAAGTAGGACTACTGTGATAGAGGTACAGAAGTCTTTGGGGCAAGAGATGCCCCCAAAACAGGAGGGTCTCTGAATCATAAAATCATCATTTAAGTGTACAATGCACTTAAGGTTCTATAATGGAAATGGTGGATTAATTCTGATCCACATATAATTTATTATTCTTTAATCAATAGAAGGCACATGACAGATGACTAAAATAATGTAATGCAAACAAGTATGATACTTGATTTGAACCTCATTACACTGTAGTCAATTGTGTATTCTGGTGTAAAGTGTGTGGGTGAATAAATACTGGGCCAGCCAGCAGACCTATGTTTTAACACTAGTTCTGTTTCTAAATAGCTGGAGCATCTGAATAACTTTGCCTTTGTGCTCTTACCTGTAAAGCAAAGGCTTGCAGATGTCATAAGTAGCATTGTATTCTCTAAACAGTGTGGAAGTCCTAAACCTCAATACTTGCTGAGAGTTGTAGGGTCTCTGTCATACACAGTTCTCTAAAAATATAAAAGCCATTCTGCATTCAAGAGATGTACAAAAACGCACCTCAGTACACATTTGACCCACAGCCTGACTGATCCCTTCTATGTTAACTAGCTCCTTTCCCTTGGCCTCCTTTAGCATTGCAAGCCCAAGGAAATCTTCCCCGAGATGGAACACACTTGCCACCAGCCCAGACATGCTTTCCTCATCCTCAGAGTAGCTGTCACTTTTCCAGATTTATCATGTAATGGTCTGTTCAGCAGCTTTTCCCATTTTTCCTTTAGTTACTCTCCATTAAGAAGGGGACATGCACCTGCAAATTACTTAGGACTGTCAATAATTTGTCAGAAGCACTAGCACCCCGTGCTGTTTTCTAGGCCCGTGTTAATGGACACACACTCCAAAGATATGCTATTTTCACATTTTAACATGATTTATGCCTAGAAATTTACATAGTATTTTTTTTTTTTTTTTTTTTTGTAACTACCAGATATTGCAGATCTGACGATGGCAGTGTTAAGGATACAGAAGTAGGGCACTGGCTGGAGACTGCAAATCCTACGGAGATGTCACAAGGCTATCACAATTGCTTTTCTTTTTCTTTTTCTCAGCTGGGCCTCTGTTGTTTTCTCCCTAAAGGAGATGTTTTATGCAAAATGATAACAATACATATCATAAAATAGGTACACAATAAACGGTAAGCCCTTTCCCTTCCTTCAACTGGCTGACTCATATATATATATATATTTTAATGAAGCTAGAAAAACAACACAGATTTTCATGCTATTTATTTAGGAAAAATAACTAAAGCTTGTTAAAGATACAGGGAGGGAAGGTAGAAGAGACAGCCATGAGTATGCATGTATGATGGAATGGGGTAGGGTGGTGTAGGTTAGTGTTTAAGAGACAGAGAAATGTGAAGAAACAGGTTTCAGGCCCGGGGATACAGCGCAGTGGCACGGTGCCTGCCTGGCAAGCACAAGGTCCTGAGTTCAATTCCCGGTACTCAAAAGAAAAAAAAAAGAAAAGAAAAGAAACAGGTTATGGCCTTGGTGGGAAAATATAGGATACTTCTAAAATGGCTAGTTCAAAATGTCAGACAGTATAATTTAATTTGTTTTTTTAAGAAAAATAGTACAGATTATTTATTAAGGGTTATAAAAATACTCAGAAAGATATTTGTCCTAATGCAAAGGACCTTCTTTCACCTCACCGTTCCCTTTCACAATGGCCTTCAAATCACAGCAGGCAGTTGGTGCTGCCTTTCCTCTTCTTTTATGAGAGGCTGTGGGTTTTCTGAATCAGAATCCGGCCCTCAGCCTTTGTATTTATAAATCAAATTCATTTTCAATCCATTGTTTACAGAGAGCATATTTTTTTCTGTTCAATGCAGAGGACTTTTTCCCCCAATTGGATCATAATGCAAAGACTTTCCCCTGGTATCGGCCTCTCCTGGCATTCTCCTGGTAATAGCTGTCCCCGCCTGGCTCACCATTTTCACCAGAAGGGTTTTTGACTTGCTCTTGGCAAAGGAGACCGCAGAGAGGAACATGGCTACCATACCTCTGGGCTCTCTGTGACTGATCATATAACTTAATTTGATTACTTCATGAGAACACAGTTCTGTCATCCATTCCCAATTTGTTTTCTTATAATCAACATTTCTGGTCTTCAAAAAAAAGACAAATATTAAACAGCATCTGCCAAGGTAGCAAATGGACCTTGCCGCAAATAAATGTCACAGATTAGGTGGTTAATCTACAGCAACATGAATTTGTTTCCTCTCCTTTCTGGAATCTAGAAGTCTAAGATCAATGTGCTGGTTGATCTGATTTCTCCCGCGGCCCCTCTCTCTGGCTTGCATGTGTCTGCCTTCTTGAAACATTCTTAAGTGGCGTGTTTCTGGTGTCTCCCCCATGTATCCAAATTTCTTCTTCTTGTAAAGATACCAGTTATAATGAATTAAGGTCCTAAACACCTCAATTTAAGTTAATCACCTCTTTAAGGCCCTATGTCCAAATACAGTCACGTTCTGAGTACCAAATTAAGACTTCAATGTATAAACAGGGCATGGGGGCAGGCTCCTAACAGCTCCAAACTTTCCTTTGTCAGCATCGTTGTTCAAATTTATAGTGCAGTAACTGCATTCGTGCTGATCTAAATGTCACATACCCAAATGAATTTAGTAAGAGGCATCTTTTTCCCCCCATAAAAACCCAAATCTATAAATTGTATACAAAATGTGGTGCATTCCTTGATAACTGCCAGGGCAGGCCCAGGGTGGCAGACAGCACAAGAAGCATCACTGAAACAACACTTTCCCTAATCGTGACTGCCCCACTAGCTTGCTACAAAACCGTCAGTTCTGTCCTGTTCTTTTATTGGCATTTTATTTCCTCTAAAAATGTAAATAATCTCTGGAAGAGTAATATATTAAGTGATCATCACGCACTAACACCTTAGGGTAGAACAGCTCAGGTTGCAGTCTTAAAATAACAAATTCTATCAAAACAGAATTTTTTTTTTATTACTGCTCAGCTACTAGAATGTTCATCACTGTCACCTTTAATAATAACTCTAGTCTAGGTCATTCAGGTTTCACTTAAGACGATGAGACAAATAGCATGTATAAAAACATTTTCTCATCTAATAAAGAAGCCTGAGAAGGGAAAGAAGGAGGTGTTGAAATTAGCATTTCTGAATACCTGTGAGCTATCAGGCATGATGCTAGGGCCTTAAGAAATGATTTCATTCGATTCTAAAAATAATCTGTGTGGTAGTATTAAGTCCCATTTTACAGACAAGCGAACAGGCTCAGATAAATTAATATCCCAGAGCTTGTTGACAGGAAATCACACTGACTCCCATATCTGGTGGCTTGTGGGGGCTGGAGGGTGCTGGGTGCTGTAGCCAAACTGGAACATTAAGTGTCCTCATTCTTAAAATAAGGATAATGAAGTATGAACTTTCTGTAGTACTGTTATGAAAGGTTTTCCCCTGACAAACTGGGAATTGAACACAGGGCCTTCACACTGAGCTACATCCCTAGTGTTTGATTTTTATTTTATTTATTTTATTTTTGTCTTCTTGAGACAGGGTTTCATTATGCAGTTCAGGCTGGCCTTGAGCTCACTTTGTAGCCCAGGCTGGCCTTGATCCTCCTGCTTCAGCCTCCTGAGTGTTAGGATTACAGGCATGCGCCACATGTTATGAGGTTTAAATGAATTAATTTGCAATCGTAGTAGTGTCGAGGAGTACAGCACAACTGATGTTGTGCAACTCCTGAAACTAGGCCTTCAGAGGCCTGCTGCTTTCACCTTTGCCCTCTTGGAACATTCCTGCTACCATGTTAAAACCTCAAGGAAGAAAAGGAATGAGGGAGAATGCTATGGGTGAGGAAAAGAAGAAGGAGTCTGCAGACTCAATGCAAAATAGCCTTAGGCCATTACCGAGGCCGCCTATACCCTGTGGCCCCAGGCAGCTGACAACTGATTAGGGCAAGGTGAGGTCAGCAGAACGACTTCCCAGTCCCCTACAGGATCATGAAAAGTAGCCATGTTTTAAGCCATGAAGTCTTGAGGTCTTCTGCTTCACTATCACAGGTGACTAGTACAGTTAGCTAAAAACGTGTTCATACACAGTACAGTCTCAGACACAAAGTATGAGAGAAAACACATCGTAATCCTTACTTTATTCTTTTTTGTCCTCTAGAGATCTCCTAATCTGGACTCTTTTTCTAAAGCATAAAAGTTAAATTCATTGTAGAACCTCTATAAATCACTGACAAAGAACAATTACTATATTTACCCTAAACAAGATTGAAATACGCGTGAATCCTAAAATGCAAGTGACCAATGGCCCTATCTCATTTACTTCCTGCCTTAGTAGGCTTCTTATTTCTTCTTCCATTCTGGATCCAGAATCTAGGCCTTGCGCATACTGGGCCAGTGCTCTACCACTTAGCTATATCCTCAGCCCTCCCTTGTCTTGGAGAAAATGATCAGCAATCTCCCATTTTGTTTTTAATTTGCCCCTTTACTTTTCTCTATGAGATTTGTTTAGGAAGTTTCTCTAGTTTATCAGACTAAATCTCAAGGTTTTCCTTCTAGATCTAACATGTAAATGTTTTCATTTTTGCTTATTTTTATTTTTTATTTTTTGGTTTTTCTCCAGTACCGGGAACCGAACTCACGACCTTGTGCTTGCCAGGCAGGCGCTTTGCCACTGAGTTAAATCCCCAGCCCCTACATTTTTGCTTATTAATTCTTCCCAAATCTTCACTGTCTGATGTCTGTCTGGGGATCAAGCCTCATCTTTCCTAACTACCTGATACAACAACTTCTTCCTGGAGGTATTGTGTTGTCACTTCCAAAATAAAACTATCATTTGCTCTGCTTCTCCTTGGCCTCTACTCTTAATATCCTTCTTCTTTCTCTCCACTACAAGATCAGGTCTTATTAGGTGTCATTTTTTCTGGTGGACTTCCATAGAATCTCTGAGGTTAGGTTAGGTGCTCAGCTTTCTGGACATTCTCAGACTGAGTTAGATACACTTTTAGTAACTTGTGACTAAATGCACATTATTACAATGATACTTCTCACTTTACCATTCCACAAGCACAACATGTAAAGTGGTGACAGAAGATTCAGTAGTGCAAAATAAAACAGGGGGAGGGCTGTATCCACCCACTAGGAGTATCCTTTTCAATTGCACAAAGAAAAAAAGTGCAAGTCTTTTTGGTGACAGAGCCCTGTAATTGCTCTTTAATTGTGTATGTGTGTACACATATGCATGCATGTGTGTGAGAGAGTTGGTAAGGAAGGGGTCTCTAGGTACTTACAGATTGACCCATATGAGGTAGTAAGCCAAATGAAGGTTTTGAACAAAAGAATGATGTTGGGGACCACGAAGTCACAATGGCTAGTTTTACATACTTCCCTAAGGGATGAATGGAGGCTTGGGATTTTTGGTATCATCCTTCTGTGATTTCCCATTTTCCCATAGAGGTAGTTGAGCCATTCTCTGCCGCCTACTAAGACTAAGAGTGAGACTAAAACCACTAAGGCTAACACTGCTAAGGCTAAAGACGCTCCAGGACAAGATCCTCATTAGCTTAAGATCTTCACTGCCCTCAGTCACCCAACAATACCCTCCTCAATCAGTAAATGCCGAAGGTTCTGGCTGCCTCATGGTCTTTTGCTCCTTGTGAACGACTGGTCATCCTGGATCCCTGCTGTACCGCCATTTTGTCCCTTGCTCACTCTTTTCACTTCCTTCCTTCCTTCCCTCCCTCTCTCCCTTCCTTCCTTCCTTCCTTCCTTCTTCTGTCTGTCTTTCCACCATGCGCCTTAATACCTGGCAGGAGACTGGGGCTCACTGCAGAGGTCTCCGATAGAATGACATTACCTGATTTATGTTTTACATGATAGAGAATAGAGAATAAAGGGAAACCAGTAAAGAAACAAGGAGAATAGGAAAATATTGCTATAGTTCAGCTGTCCCAAACTGGGGCAATTTTGTCTCCTAAGGAACACTTCAGCAATGCCTGGGGACATTTTTGGTCATCACAACTGTGGGGGTAGGTTTCTATCGCACCCCATGGGCAGTGGTGAAGGATACTACTAAGCACCTTATGATATATACTGCACAGGATGGCCTCTCCCCACAATATTGCTGCTTTAAATGCCAATAGGGTTGAGGCTGAAAATTCTGCTATCATCTGTGATGAGATATAGTTTGCATTAAGACAGCAGTGATGATAGTTGCAGAAGTGATAAGCTTCTGGATATATTTTAAAGGTAGGGTTGGCTGGGCATGATGGCACACACCTGTAATCCCAGCACTCAGGAGGCTGAGGCAGGAAGATTGCTGCAAGCTGGAGGCCAGCATGGGCTACACAGTGAGTTCCAGATCAGCCTGAACTACATGGTGAAACCCTGTCTCAAAAACAAACAAACAAACAAAAAAATACGGTTGACAACATTTGCTCAGGGATGCAATGTAAGTGAGAAGGGAAAACTGGAAGCTAAGTTGACCCAAGGTTTCCTGCCTGAGCAACTGGAATAATGAAGTTCATCCTATGGAAATGAGGAATAATGTGAAAGTACCGGGGAGGAGGCAGGTGCTTTGGGGATGAGCAGAAGAGATATGTTTGAAGTTCACGACAGAGGTTAAGACTGGAGATATTAACCTCGGTATCCTAGCATCTAGATAGAATATAAAGCTACAGATTAATACAAGATTATTTAGGGAATACCTGGAAAACGGGAAGCAATCTCAACCCTGAGATACACTCATATTTAAAAAGGAGGAAGAACCAGCAAAAGACAGTGAGAAGTCAAGAAGGTAGAGGAAGACAGAGCACAAGAGAATGAGCAGGCACAGAAAATGCTGCTCAAAGGTCAAGGAAAACGAGGACTAAAACATGACAGGCAGATCTGGCAACAGAGAGGCGGATGCAGATATGGAAATTAGCATTTTGGGGGTAGATAGAAATAAAAGCCTAATGGGTCTGGATTCAAGATAACAGCACAGGAAGGTAGAGAAAGTAGCTATAGGCAAGGATGCACTCTCTTGAGGCCTTGTCCTACAAAACTGAGTAAAGAAATGAATTCATTTTTTTCCTTCCACCTTATTCTAAAAATTCAAACATACAGGAAGTTGAAAGAATAGTATTCTGACTACTCTCCCATGCATTTATCGCATAGGCTTAACATTTAACAGAGCATCATACTTGTTTTACCTGTGTGCACTTGTGTACGTATCTACATTATCTGAAGATAACTTTACCCCTAAATACACTTCAGATGGACCTCCCAAAATAAGTCCATTCCCCTACATAAGCATAATCACTATTAACATACTTATGAAAGATAAAAATACATTCTCCTTTATATTCCATAGCTGGGAATATGCAAATTTTCCCAACATACGTTTTGCAAAATAGGATCCAATCAGAGTCCTTGCATTGCATTTACTTGTCATGTTTCTTTTTGATGAAAAGACCTTTCTTATAGAATGGATTTGATTGGTTGGTTCTTGCTGCCATTCAACTTGTTCTTCTATTCTAGAAGGGGAGTTTTTGAGGGTAGCAAATATATTTACTTTTCGTGGTGCACTATTCTAAAATTACCATTTCCCAACTTTCCTGTATTTCTATTCTTTTGTTTTCAGAAAATCCTCTATTCCAAGATTTTTCATTTAACCATCACCTGTTCACTTTGAAGAATCAGCTGAACAACTTTCAGTTTTATATATTCCATGTTCAGAAAAATACTTTCACCTCTTATTTACCATAAGAATTCACAGGAGAGCTCATCTTAAAGCAATCAGTACTCAAACCAAACATCATTTTATTGATTAATCATGACAAATTACATTTAGAAAGTAAAATGAATTTCCTGAAGTTTCTTTCCTGATTAGCAAAATAGGGCCTCCTAATACGTGAGGGTGAAAATTGCTGTCAAATATGCTTACATGGCTGGAAATTATGACATACAAATGAGCTAACTGCATCTATGTTGGCATGCTCTATACTCTCTGCTAGTAAACAGCTTACATCTAGACGAGAAAATGAATCATATTAATATTTGAACTTCTATTACTTGTCTAATGTATAAGTTCTTTAAGTAACTTTAAAACAAACAGCTAGTATCCCAAGGAATATTTAGGCAGTGTCAGTTTATCTTAAATTACTTTCTGCTATACAAATTATTACCTTTTCCATTGTGTTGAAATGCTATACACATGGACAGCAAATGAACTGCATACTCCTTAGTTCACTGAACATTTTAAGTTCCCTTCTAACTTACTCTGCAAGAATTTCTTTTGCTATCTTACAAAACCTAAAAGTATTAACATATTATGCAAAATAAATTAATTCTTCACCATTTTATCTCCCTTACCCGGACTACTTTAACGCTTTGGCATTAGAATTTTGGTCAAACTACTGCTCCTTATAAGGATGGTTTTCAATTTCTTTAGGCTTATGGATTATTGCAGTGAGGTAAATGACCTGTGCTAGCCCTCTAGTCTACTTCATTCTCATTACCGCTGGGGAAAAATGCCCCAAATCAAAAAAGCCTCGCTGGAATAAATCAGAACATGGAACTAAGACTTTATTAGGTAATTTCCAGGAGACCAGAAGTAACTTATTAACTCATACAAAATCAAAATTGTAGATATCATCACATTATTAGTCTACATACTGAGCACCTGGACTTTCACTGACAATCTGGAAGAATAGCTACAGGGTAGTCCTTGCTCATGTTATGTATACCATTGGCTTAAACAGAGTTAAACAAGAAGGAGGGGCTGGTAGCAGAAACCATTCTGTGAACAAACTCAGTCTATCCTCCAAACAGGCTATTATATGTAGTATATACAAAAACACAACTATATCATAAAACTACCATAATATTTTAATAATCTGAATGGAGTAGTTCACTTTTTCTGTAAAGTATAAAGCAAAACATGCAGTAGCCAGACTCCAGTGAACAGTAATTCATCTCAGGTCACTTGCTGGGGTTGGGGGTGAGGAGTCAGCCGCCATGTTATAAGGACACTCAAGCAGCCTTCAGATGATGTACCTACATGAGAGACCCTAAACTCGAATCCCTCAGTTAAACCATCCCCAGATGCCTGACCATCAGAAACTGTAAAATAGTAAATGGTTGATGTTTTAAGGTATCTTGGACTAATTTGTTACTGAGCAAAAGATAATCAATGCAACAATATATACTGACCTAACTAAAGTTGTAACCTCATAATTTTACTTAGGTATTAAAAGAAATCATAGCATTCTAATGCAGTCTTTAAAAGAATCCACTACCACAGAAAGTGTACGGGGGAGAAAGAGATGGAGGGCAGATAAGGGTGCAGTTGGATGGGAGGAACAAATTTCAATGTTCTACAGCACAGTACAATAACAATGTACTGTGTATTGTTAATTGACTTCAATTAACAATATTTCAGAATAGCTATTGGGATTTTAAATGTTCCCAACACAAGGAAATGACATATGTCTCAGGTGACACAAATGCCAATTACCCTGATCTCGTCACTTTACACAAGAATACAGGTACTGAAATGTTACACAGAAGAAATTCTGAAGTTCAGCCACTTTCCATCTGGGATTGGCAACTAGAGAGGTAATTTTTCCAGTTTGTTCTCCATCACTCAGAACATTTGGGTGGGGACAAATTCTATTCTTTTAAACAGAGACTGAAGTTTGAATCTGCCTATTTCTGATGTGTGGTAGTAGGAAGCCTGTTATGGCTTATGTCTAAGTACTATGAAACCTATTATGGTTTATATCTAGTGGATTAGTCTACTGATGAGTTCATGGCTTAATGTTATGTTGGGAGGTAAAGCCTGGTTGGAGGAGGAGATAGGTCACTGAGGGTAAGGCCCAGAAGTATAAATCTCCCTCCTGCCTTAATCCTTCTCCCTGACTCATGTCTGCTATGCCAGGAGCTGGTTTTAACTTTTTATTTTATTGGGACATTTTGGATATACATAATTATAACATTCATCATAGGGAGTTTGTACCTGTACATGATACATCTTTTTTCCCGTTCCCCTCCCTCCCTTCAAATGCTCTTCCCCCTTTATTTACTAAAAGTGTTGTTTCCATTTTTCCTTGTCCCTACTTTCCTTTCTCCCTCCCTTTTTGTTTCTCTTCTCATTTCAATATTTTCTACCCATTTCCCAATACCCATTATACATTTTGATCCTTATTTATACTTTCAACTTCTCACACCAGAGAAACCATGTGATATTTGAACATGTGTGTCTTACCTCACTTAAGAGTATGGTCTCAAGGTGCATCCATTTACCTAGAAATGTCTCAAGCTTACCCTTTTTTATGGCATAGTAGCACTTCATTGGATTAAAAAAACTACATCTTTATCCATTCATCAGTTGATAGATATTCGGGTTGTTTCCAAGATTTGGCTATTGCAAACTGTATCACTACAAACATGGGTGCACATACATCACTGTTGTATGCTGCTTTCAATTCTTTTGGGAAAATACCAAGAAGGGGAATAGCTGGGTTGAATGGAACCTTTAGTTTTATAGTTTTTTGAGGAACCACCACACTGACTTCCACAGTGGTTGCACCAGTCTACATTCCCAACAACTGGAGAAGGGTTCCATTTTCCCCCGCAGCCCCATCAGCATTTGTTATTGGTTGCTTCTTGACAACAGTCATTCTTTCTGGAGTGAGATGGAATCTCAGTGTTTTAATTTGCATCTCTTAAATGACAAGTGATGTTGAACTTTTTTCTTATATTCATTTGCCGTTTCTACTTCATCTAAGAACTGTCTATTCATTTCAGATGTCCATTTTTGGATTGGGTCTTTAAATTTGGGAGGTCTGGGGCTGGGGACTTAGCTCAGCGGCAAAAGCACCTGCCTGGCAAGTGCAAGGTCGTGAGTTCAGTTCCCGGTTCCGGAGAAAAACCAAAACCAAAATAAATAAATAAATAAATAAATAAATAAATAAATTTGGGAGGTCTGATTTTTTTGTGTTCTTTATATGTTCTTGATAGTAATCTTTTGTCTGAGGAACAGCTGGCAAACATTTTTTCCCACATTGTGGGTTGTCACTTCACTCTGTTGGTAGTGTCTCTTGCTGTGCAAAAGCTTAATAAGATGAGATGCCAGTTGTTGATTCTTGGTAGTATTTCCTGTGTAGTCAGGCTTTTATTCATAAAGTCTTTGCCTATATCTTTGCCTTCAAGAGTTGCATCTATTTTATTCCAGTAGATTAATGTTTCTGTTTTAATATTGAGATCCCTGACCCATTTTGATCTTAGTTTAGTGCATGTTGAAAGATACGGGACTAGTTTTAATCTTTGGCATGTGGAGAGTGAGTTTTTCCAGCACCATTTATTAAAAAGGCTATCTTTCCTCCAGTAAAGGTGTTTGGCACTTTTGTCAAAGTAAGTTGGCTGAGTGTGCTAGGATTGTCTAATCTGTTAGGATTGTCTAATCTGTTCCACTGACCCTTGGGTCTGGGTTTTTTTGTTTTGTTTTGTTTTGTTTTTTCCCCAGTACCATCCTATTTTTAATCACAGTAGCTTTGTAGTATAATTTGAAGTCAGGGATTGTGATGCTTCCTGCCTTGCCTTTGCTGCCCAAACTGCTTTTGCTATTCTAGGTCTCTTCTGATTCCAAATGAATTTTAGGATTGTTTTGTATAATTCTGAGACATGCTTTTGGATTATTGATTGGGATTATATTAAATCTGTATAACAATTTTGGAAGTATGGCGGTTTTCACTATTTTGATTCTTCCTACCCAACAACAAGTGATATCTCTCCATTTTCTCATATCCTCTTTGATGGCCTCATTGAAACCTATGACTGTAGGTTTCAATGTATATAGGTCTTTTACTTCCTTCGTTGGATTGATTCCTTGAGCTTTCACTGTTTTGAATACAATTGCAAAGAGTTATTTCCCTAATTTCTTTTGATATGGCAAGCGAGTTCATCAAGAAAGGTATTCACAAGAAAACCAAAAAGGCAGGAACAAACAAAGCTTTATTAGAGCTGGCTGACAGACAATCTCTAAACAGGAGCCAGAGAAGATGTCCATGCCGATATGGGTCTCACCTTCAGTTTAAGTACATTTTAGGTTTCTATAGTAACAATTACCTCATTTTTGGGAAACTTACAAGAATGTTACACAATTATCACAGTTTACTTCTCCCAGAAGGTCAGACAACCAAATTCCAAATGACCATTGCAGTTTAACTTTCAGCCCACTTCCCAATTTTTCTTGTTTGTTCTGTTCCCATTTTGACTCTGCTCTGCTCTGAGTTGATAACTAACCAAGGTGACTGTGGTGAACTATAGCTTAAGTGAACTTTAAGTGACTTCTCTTAATATGGAGTTAAAAACAGAAAGGAGTCTCTCTTGCCTGATCACTCTCAGTGAGTTTCTTATTTGTGTATTGTAATGCTACTGATTTTTGAGTAATGAGTTTGTATCCCAGCTAGGTTACTGTTATGGTTTGTGTCTAGATGTACTCCCAAAGCTTCATGTAGTCATAGGGGTGGGCTTTTCAGAGGAGGCTCAATCTAGTTTGTGATTAGTTCATTGTCTAGTGCTGGGACTGGTGGTGTGAGTGATACAACCATCCTAGGGCAGGTAGCCTGCATACAAGAGAGGAAAAGAGGCTCGTTCTTTCCCTTTTGCTTTTGCTGCTTTTATCATCTGGTGCTGCCCCAGCCACCATGAACTGTTGTCCCTGTCATGTGCCACCATGCCCTGGAGCCTGCTGATATGTACTGAAACCTCTACCAACAATGAGCTAAATAAACTTTCCTGCTTAACTTTGGGTGTTGGGTATTTTGTCTCAGCAATGAGAAAAAAGTAACTATGACAGCTACTGAATTTGGTTATTAAATTTAGAAGTCTTTTGGTGGAATTTCTGGGGTCTTCTATATAGAGTATCATGTCATGCCCGAATAATGAAAATTTAACTTCTTCCATTCCTATTCTTATTATTTGTCTCTCTTATTTAATTGCTCTGGCTAATGTTTCCAGAACTATAATGAGTAAGATTGGTGACAGTGGACATCCTTGTCTTGTTCCTGATTTTAGAGTGAAAGCTTTCAGTTTTTATCCATTTAGTATGATGCTGGCTTTTGGTTTGTCATAGATGGCTTTGATCAGATTTATCACCTATTCCAATTTTTGTGTGGTTTTTAATCACGAATGGGTATTGAACTTTGTCAAATGCTTTTTCTGCATCTATTGAGATGATAGTATGGTTTTTGTTCTGGGCTGTTAATATGGTATATTACATTTATAGTAATACACATTTGTAACACAGTATTTTATTATAATACAAATATGTACACAATTATATATTTGCATATGTTGCTTATGTTTATAGCTGACTGTTGGAAAGTAAAGCCTGGTTGGAGGAAGTGGGTTGCTGAGGGTGTGGTCCAAGAGCATGTATATCTCTCTCCTTCCTGCCTTGATCCCTTTCTCTGATTCACATCTGCTATGCCATCAGCTGTTTTTTTCTGCTGTGCCCCTTTGCCATGACATCCAGCCTTGGAGCCAGCCAACTATGGACTGAAACCTCTATAAACTGTGAGCCCAAATAAGTCTTTCTTTATTACGTTGTGGATGCTGCATGTTGTGTTTCAGTGATGAGCAAGTAACTAAGAAGCTTATTGTTGCTGCAAATCTCAGCCACATTTTCCAAACAACTTCTGTTTTTGAAAATTTACATTTCAATCTTTGACTTAACTGGATTCAAACTTAGGCAGAAACAAAAGGGGAGACATTAACCTTTAAGCTAAGTCTTTTGTGCTGCCATGGAATTTGCAGTATACTTGTGTTGTGGTGGGGTCAGTCGGTCAGGCCTGAGACTGGGCCCTGGCTCTTTGCAGTCATTTGTTCACCTGTAACCAAGAGTATGACAAAAGCTCTTAAGAAATAGAAACATGAGTTTACTCACAATTTAGCAGTTATACCCTCCATCCCTACCACACAGAAGTACTTAAATTTATACAAGGAGGTAGAACAAACACCTGGAAGTATCTACATGTAGATTTAGCTAAACTGTGGTGTAGAGGGAATGAAGTATTGAAACTTCTTTGGAGTCAGGAATGAGGTGTGGTGTTACACTTCCAGCAAGAGTAAGATGGAGAAGCAGCTTATCTCTTTAAAAACATCCTGATTTTGGGGCTGAGAATTTAGCTCAGTGGCACAGCGTCTGCCCGGCAAGTGCAAGGTCATGAGTTTGATCCCCGGTACCAGAAAAAAACCAAAACCAAAAAAACAAAAAGAAAAAATTCCTGATTTTTAAAGATCCATTTTAGCTCTTGAGGTATAAAACAACACACCCAAAGGGTTACCTATGATATAATTACAAAATAAATATAAGGAGCACATAATTATTCATGAATAGGTAAGAAACTATGACTGATAGTGAGCATTAGGAAATCTGAAGGAGAAAAAATATAGATGCTCATCTATCCACATGAACGTCCATCCATATTCATGGAACCACGAATGGGACCCAAACAACTACAGTTTTAACAAGTTCACAATATAATGCTGATTCATGCTTACTTAAGAACTCATGGCATAAATGGCAAATGAAAGAATATTGGAAAAGAGACTGCTACAAACTGGCAAAGAAAAGATTACACAGTAAATAGAACTAAAAGCAAACTTTAAAAGACATGCAGGATTGAGATGAGGTGGAAGAGGTAAGAGAAAACCAACATTTGCTAGCTATGAGGGGTTAATAGCTGCCAGACACACTTTCACATATTACCTCATTTAAGATAATTTCATTTCATATACAGAAAGCTGAGGCTAAGGAGAGGTTAAATAATCTGCCTGAGGTTACAAAATGAGTTAAATGATAGAAGTGGGATTAGGAGATACTTTCATTTTCTAGCTGAAATTGAGCCTCTGGGAGGTTATATTTTGTCTAGAGTAACAAAATTGGAATGTGCCAGAACTGGGATTAATAAGTGGCCAAATTAAAATCAAGTCTATGAATCTATAGCTATGCTTTTTGTCCACCCTACTTCTAAGAGTAGAAGATTCACACTGCTTAGGGAAACTAGTGATAGAAAATCAAACTCAAAAAGGAATCTTAAAAAAAGATGAGGCCACTGAAAACAGCCTGCATTTAAATTTGTGATGTATTCACAGAATCATGTATCAGTGGCTTGAAATCACTTTTTAAACAATGAGTTTGTTTTTATCATCATGGTTTTGTCTTAATTGATTTGTTTACTCAAAATTCAGTTGCCCCAAAAAGAGCAGTAAGTTAGAATTCAAATACTAGGCTGAACCATGATTTAACTACTAGTTTAGTACTACCAATCTAGTCAAAGCAGTCAAACTAACTTTGTGGTTAGGCTCAATTTTAGAAGTATAATGGTTAAGAAGAGAGTACTTTTATTTATTTATAAGTGAGATTTTTAAAGGATGTTTTATGATGATGCATTGTACGGGTCCTTGTGGTTAATATCACTATTTCAATAACAAAAAAGTGAAGATAGATATTTATTCATTTGTGAGAACTCGAGATTCCATGCTTGTATCCTTAATACTGCAGTAAAAATCCAACTGTGTGAGACCCTTCCTACAATCAAAATGAATCATTTTGCCACTGGTTGTACAGAATGTTGCTTATACAATTACTACTTTCTGCTTTGTATGAAATCAACCTATTTACAAATGTTTCTATTTCTATTTCTCTTTAGAGATAAGAACCATAAACTATTCACTTTTGTATTCTCCCTGTATTAAGGCACAGTGCCTTGCATATTCCATGAAAGCTTTTTGACCAATGTAACATTTTCTCAAGAACAACTTATCAATTAAGTTTGTGTACACTGAAACTAAAAAATGAGAATATGAGAGAAACAGACCGTTAAAAACATTCCACTTTAAAAATAGGTACAGTCAGCTACATAAATTGGAAATTGGGAACCACCACAATCATTATTCATCAAATATATACCAGGCATAGTATGAACAAGATGTGGTCCTTGCCCACACGGGGTTCACAATCTAACATGGAGACAGGAACATGTATACACTTATCACATTTATATATACATACATGCTATGAGGACAACAGTAGGGAGTAAGAATACAGGACTCTTCAGTTAAGAGTGCACAGTCAGACAAGATATTTAAGCTGATATTCGAAGGTTAAGAGCCAGTTATGGTGGGACACACCTGTAATCCCAGCTACTTGGTAGTCTGAGGTTGGGAGATGGCCAATTTAAGTCCAGTCTGTGCAATTTAGTAAGACCAAGCCTTAAAAAAAAGAAATGATGACAAAGGAACACTATTGCCAGCATGAAGTTAAGGCCCTTAAAGGTGGGTCACACTAGCTTCAGGGGAATATAGTCACTGTAGCGTAGCACATCTTCAAATTTTCAACTCATCAATTCTTTTGCTAATATTTCTATTTCTTTTTGGTGTTTAAAAAATTTCTTTCTTGGTGATTCACTTTAAATTTCCTGCCTAAATTAAATGACTGAATGACCCTAGGGAATTCAAGCCTACTCATTTCCAAATAATTCTAAATTCCTTTGAATCCTCATGACTGACAAATTTATCCTGAATTGACAACTATGTCCCAATTAGGAAAGAGGGTTTCTCTAGATGAGCTTAATTTGCTGACTTGAAGGCCTCCTGATTGCTAATCAACATATTATGTGATTACTTCAAGAAGTACTTATAAAATATTATTTTGTTGTTGTAAAAAGTGCAGTGCTGTGTTTTGGACTATAGGTTGGTCTAGGGTCAAAGAGGAATAATTGTACTTAAGGCAGCTCCTAACCACTGAACATTCTTCATCTTCTCCTAGAGGTACATGTTCAGTTATGAGGGTAGGTGATATACTGGGAAAAGCCCTGGTAGAAATTAGAGATGGATGCTTTAGTCTCAGGCCTGCCACTCTGTATATAACTTCAAGTAAGCTGTTTACTTCTTCATGGCTGTTTCTTTTTAGTAAAGGAGAAATATGAAGTTACAGCATACACAAACTTAACTATATATGCTTGGCAAAAAAATTAAAAAGAAAAATAACAGCTTAAACAGATTATATCCCAGAATAAGCATGAGTTTAGAAACATTGATTTGTTGTAAAATCAGTTTGTTTTCATGAATGTCACTATAAATTTTGTTCTGCTTTATGATTTATTTACTTTTGGTTTTTTGAGACAGGGTCTTGCTATGTAGTTCAGGCTGGCCTTGAATTTGCAACAATCCTCCTGCCTCAGCCTCCCAAGTGCTGTGATTACAGGCATATGCCACCATATCATGCCTACTGCCTGATTTTAATGTTTAAAGACTGATATGTTTATTTACTGTAATGTCCATCCCTAAACAATTCACCTGCTTTCTCTAGACCCCAAAGGAAGAAATAGCTATTCAAGTGATAGGATCTGTATCTTTATGCTTATTTTAGACCCAACTAGGGTACTGACTCTACTATACACCATTATACTGGCACAGGGGACAGGTGTGCCACTATATAAACACACCGACATGGGATGAAAAGGTAAATATATAAAGTTATTTATTACACAGTACTTTTAATAAAGATCTGAAAAAAAAAAAAACCCTGAATATCCAAAAGACCAGACTGATGAAATGACACAAAAGTTCAACAGAGTATTATGCAGCCATAAGGGGAAACCCCTTATAAAATAATGAGAATAATTTCTAAGGTGAATGAATAGGTAGGTAAAGTGTGCACAGTGTGTACCACTTATGTTTAAAAAGGGAAAAATAAAACATACTATTTGCTTGTACACACTTTTTTTTTTCCCAAAAAATATACAACAAACTGTTGGTCTTTGTTGCTTCCTAGACATAGACAGGGAATTTGGTGATTGAGGTGCAAGTGTTGTAGTAACTTTTCAATATATACTTTTGATTTCTGAACTATGTGTATAACAAAACGTTTAAATCAGCATGATAACAGTTTGAGATGAAATGTGATCATGTTCTTAGTGGAGAACATTTTTTAAAAGTAAGCGATAATTCTAAGAGTTAGTATCTGTAGTTGGAATGTTCAAACTACAAGGGTCATTCCGTAAGGTATCCATCTTTTCTAAACTTCTCATTTTATAGATGTGTAAACCAATGCTTTCAAAACTCAGAGACTTGTGAAAAGTCACATAGCAGAAGAGATGGAATATGCCCTATTGTAGGACTCTTTATCATACTATTTCCCCATTTTATGTGGGAAAAATGGAACCAAGTTAATTTGGACTACATTATGGTCATTGTATTGTCGAAATTTTAGTCTATAATATGAAAACAACCTTAATCCCTGTAACTACTGTTATATTTCCTTTGGATAACTATATGGTTACTTACAAACAACCTGTGCCTCCCTTTATAACTGCACAAATACAGCTTACATAATAAATGTATTTTTTGAATCATAACTAAATTCAGAGTGCAAGTACTAAAGTATCTTATGTTAATTTTCTTAAATATACAAATGTCTAGTACAAGTTTATTTCACTTATGAGTATGGTCTCTAGTTGCATCCATTTACCTACAAAAGCCTTGAGTTTATCTTTTTAATAGCTGAGTAATACTCCATAGTATAAAAATACCACAACTTTCTTATCCATTTCTCAGTGGATACGCATCTGGGTTGTTTCCAAGATTTAGCCATAACAAATTGTGCTGCTATATACATGGGTGCATATATATCGCTATGTGAGGGAAAAAAGAAAAAAGGCAAAATATAAATATATATATGAATAGCTGTGATGACTGTATTGCTGATGTCTGATGGTGTACTGAAATTAACAGTTAATGCTTACAATTTTTTATGTTCTGATCGACTTTGCATGCTTGTGTCTGGTGGTCTGAGTAACTGATTTGAAGGTAACAATATGCAATGGAATTAAGATGGTGAACTACTGCCATCTTGTCTAGTGAAACTCTGTATTATCTCTAATGTTTTATTGAAGAATTATTTTCTTATTCTCTTTAATGGTTTGAGCAATCTTGCATTCTTACATCTGGTAATTTGAGCAATGTAGTTGAGGGTAGTGATATGTAATGTAACAACCACTGTTGATTGATATTATTTTGTCTTGAGATCCTGTATCAGTTCTTGCTTTGATTTGTTTATGTTTGTGATACTGGTATGCTGCTACTGCATTACTTTTTTGTTTGTTTCTCATTTACTACTTTCTTTAAAATAAAACAAAAACAAATTTATTGCCAAAAATATTAATGTAGCTTCCCACTCCTTAACTAAAAGCCCAAGTGTTGGAAATGTTTTTTTTTTTGTTTATTTATTTATATTCTGAGACAGGGTCTTGATCTGCAGCTGAAGCTGGCCTTGAACTAGAAGTGATTCTCGTGCCTCAGCCTCCCCAGTGTTGGGATTACAGCTACGCAGCACGATGCCCAGTACTGGATGTACATTTACTTATTTATTTATTTATTTATTTTTGTTTTTTTGAGACAGGGTTTCGTTATGTAGTTCAGACACTGGATGTATTTTAGAAATAAGAATTTTTGGAACTAAAAAACTGTTAGAAGGTTTGTCACAGATGGCTTTTATCACATTGAGGTAAAGTACATCTATACCAATTTTCTGTAAGGTTTTTATCATAAATAAGTGTTGCACTTTATCAAAAGCTTTTTCTGCGTCAATTGAGATGACCATGTGATTTTTGTCTTTGGCTCTATTGATGATTTGATTAATCTTCTATTCTTACATCTGGTAATCTGAGCAACTTCGTTGAAAATACCAATATGTAATATAACAACCACTGTCATTTGGTTTGAAACTCTGTATCATTTTTAATGTCCTTGCTTTATTTTGTTTGTATTTTGCTATTTTTTTTGTACTATTTTCTTTAAAATAAAAATTTAAAAAAATGTTAGAAGGTACACAAACCAATTGTAACAGTCCACATACCAGTGGCCAAGAGCAGCACTCCATAAATCAAACTTTGGTTTTAGCAAAACATGTATGAGATAAAGACTACACATAGCTTATCAGTTATATTTTTGTTTTGCTACCAAATACATTTGGTTTGCTACCAAATGAATTTTGTCTCCAACCTGGAAAAACTTGGTTTTCCAAGCTTTCTGAATGTTCATTTCAAAGGGATTACAGACTGTACTCACAGGCTGCTACAAGAAAGGAACATTGGTTACTTTAACTCCATCTTTCTGCTGAGACTAGAAGCAGCAATCACAGCAGGCAGCTTATACATCAAGTTTGAGCCACAGATTTTTGTTTTGGTTAACGAATTCAACCTTGCAAGAGGTGACATCATGAGAAGAGAAAATGAGAGAAAGAGAGGAAATCCTGCGTGGCATTGTACTCCTATTGTAGTTATTCATTAGTTATTGGTTTAACAAATAAATCAAGGCCAAAAGGCTTCGTTTTAGGAAATGTGTATATAAATGGAAATCAGTAAACAGAATTTCTGTCTCATACTGCTGACAAAAAGGTGGAGGCAATGAGCTTTCACCCACTGGAAGGTGCCTATACTCTTCAGCATCACTGTATGGAGGGAAGGAATTTCAAACGCATTGGTAAGAAATAAGCAGAAATGTATACAATTTGTCAATTTGGCACTCTTACTATCTAATATCAATGAGAGGAAAATTTTCTTTTTTCTTTTTGTCTTTTTGAAACAGGGTCTCACTACGCTGTTTAGGGTGGTCTTGAACTCATTTTTATAGCCCAGGCTGGCCTCAAACTCACAGCGATCCTCTTGCCTCAGCCTCCCGAGTGCTGGGATTACAGGTATGCGCCACCACGCCGGGTTTGAGACGAAAATTTTCTACTCAACTTTTCCTAATCTTCTATATCAAAATCTCTCTATATTTCAAGATTTTCCCTGTTTTTTTTACAAGGGGACAAACTCCCAAGTCAAAACAGCACAAACTAAAATCTTTTCCTTTCTCTCCACAAACCAGGCCCCATTTCTATTTTGTTCTTCTCATTATTCCACGGGGGCAGTGGTCAGAGAAGTAAAATTTGCACTAGAAGAGTATAAAGACTATAAATCAACTTTTTAGATGACAATGTTTGATTTCTGAATTCAGTTTGGCAATGCTGCTTTGCAATCTTGTAATTTTGGCCACAGTTTAGCTCAGCCAATTGTTTCCTTACATTTGAGTTAGTATTCACTGTTTATCACAGAAAAGGTGTATTTTACTCTAAAAATGGAAATAGCAATGACGTGCAAGGAAAAACCGAATTTTGGCTACTATGTCAAGAGGGAGTACTAGTTCGCAAATTTTCATTATAATCCAAAAAAGAACACCTAACTAGACCTTAACAAATACATCAGTACATGGATAATTTAGTACCAGTACAAAAACAAGCAAAAAGTAATCTATTTTTGGCTGGAGGGGGAAAAAAAAAACAAACTCCCAACAAACTGTTGGGATTTCTTGACCATCTACAAGTACCACAAACTAAAATCCTTTTTCACTCGAGAATTTCTTTATAGATATGACTTGGTTCCCCCACACCGTCCTATCAGTTACCAGTATTATTCCAGAATCATATAAGGACGCTAAAAACCAACAGCAAAAATCCAGGTTCTCCCCCAAATCCAAAGCACAGACTAAACTGCCAGTCGCGGTCCCTCTGTAAAGAAACAGTCAGAAACTAGAAAGTAAAATCCTAAGGCACAGAAACAATCGCCCCAAAGGACTTCAGGAGTAAGTTGCTTTCAAAAATTAGAACACCAACTCAAGACACAGCAGCCGCAGTCACGATGCCCCTTAAGCCACATGACCAACCTACAAAAGCAATCTGAAAACTTAGCAACTACAATGTCAACTCCCCTTTCTCGGAAGTCCAAACGAGTAAGGGCAGCTGGAACGAGCGCAGCAGGGGCAGACCGGCCGCTCTGCATCAGGCGGGTTACGGAGAGCCAGGTCCCTGTGCTTTCACGACTCTCCTTACCGTGAGAAGATCGGGGAGGGCGGGAACCAGAGCCACCCAGGAGCCGGGTAGAAAAGTCCCTAGCCTAGAAGGTGGGGTTTAGGGAGAGGGAGGGGCGGTTCCGTGTGCGGTGACCCTTTGTGAACGCGCACTGAGCACTCGGCCTCCCCGAGGCTTACGGAGCGGGTACGGCGCCCGGCGCTGCTCCGCTGTGGAGACCGCGGCGCCGCAGGGACGCCCGAGCCCAGCCTCTAAGGCAGCCCTTTTCCGCTCCGATCCCGCCGACCCCGAGCTCCCCAGCCGCGATCGCGCGGCCCCGGGTGCAAAAAGATGACTGCGGTCTTTTTCCTCGGCGGCGTAATCCCTCCGCAGCGGCTCGCGCACTAGTTTTAATCACGCCCCACCCCCTGACGCCGGCGTCACCTCCGCCGCTCGAGCGCTTTCCAGCAGCTTCCAGAAACGTCGCCTCTCCAAACCCAGCCACTCACGCAAAGGGGGCTGGGTAGTCACCGGCCCCGCCCCTGCTCGGTATCGCAGCTGCAACTGAAGCTGCTGCGGCGGCTGGGTGGGGAGCCAGGCCTCTGCGGAGCCCGGCCGGAAGTGCTCCGGTCTTCGCCTTCCCCGCCACGCCTACGTCTTTTCAAGCCCGCCCCGCGGTGGCAAGGGGGACTCTTTCGCTGGGGACTCCAACCGGAAGTTGCTTTCCTGGCCGAGCGGCGGTGAGGGAGGAGTAGTGCGCGCGGAACGTGGGTTGAACGTTGCGATTTGGTGTGGCGCGCAAGCTGGAACAGGAGTTCGGACCGGCCCGGTACGAAGAAGGGGAGTGCTCGGGGCAGGTAAGGGGAAAGAGGGAGTAGTTTCCTTCGGCGCTCGAAATGGAGAGAGGAAAGCAGCCTGGGTGTCCGGCGGGCGGGTGGGCCGGGCCGGGCCGGGGCTCGGGTGGGAGGGCGCGGAGCGGGCGGTGCGGGTCGGGCTGGCGCAGGGAGGTAAACGCTGAAGAGACACCAGAGTCCGCTTCCCCCTCGCCAGGAGCGTGCAGACGGCAGGGCTAGCGGATCGGCTTTCCGGGGTAGCTTTGCAGCTCCTCTCGCTCGGTCCCGCGGGTCTCGGCTCCCGCACCGCAGGGGATCGGTGTCCGGCGGGGCCGCGGCCCGGAGCCGACCCGCTTCTGCAGCCGGAGCCTCGCTGCCGCGGGGCGCGTGCCGAGCCTGCTGGGTCCCGGAGCGCAGCGCTCCAAGAGCCGAGGCCTCCCTCCGAGCAGCGCTTTCTCCGGGTTCCCCGCCTTGCCCACGGGCGCGTGAATTAAGTTTGATTGCATACTTTCCCCAGTTCCTAGGGCCACCTGCGCTGCGCATTCGCCGCCCCGCGACTGGGTGCATACCGGGCAGGGGCTCTGGGCTTACAGAAGTGCTGAAAAGAGGCTGCCAGAGGAAAGGTGCTGGGTGAATGAAGTAGAGGCAGAGAAGGCTAGGGCGATCCGCTCGTGCAGTGAACTTTTAGGTCGTGCTACCGAGCTGCTTGCACAGATCTGCCTAGAAGCAGGCTCGGTAAATGGGTGATTCCAAGCTGAGCGCAGGTAGACTCGGGCTTGTTTCGGGGAGTCGTAGCGCGCGTGTTTTCACAGTGATGTGGGATGGGAAGAGAGGAAGCATTTTCCAAAGACCTGATAACGGAATTTGGTTACTTATGTGAAAGCGAGGGATACAAGAGCTGAGAAGGATTCAAACTTGCTAGTGTTGTATTTGAGATGTATGTTGCGATCACGGGGAGCAGGAGCAGGTTACTTTGGAAGGGAAGAGAGTGGAGGCAGTTACTTAGGTACGTGTTACATTTAAGAATCACCCCAGGATTTTTGTGTTTGAAAGAAGACCTAGGTGGCTTTTTGTGTTTTCATTTTGAATTTTCTGTTGCGGGTCCTGCCTACTTGATTTTCCCATTGAAGTGATGGTGGTGGAATCTGGGGGGCAGTTTTGAGGGCGTCTTCTGTTTATCTCGTGTAATTGAGAAAAGAGGAGTACCTGGATCCCTTAGGCAGCTGGAAATTTTTATGAAAAACGATTTACTTGAGATACATAGTCTATCAAATTCTCTACTGAGAACGGTGTAGAATGATACACTGCGTATTGCTTACATAGTGAAGTATAAAATTAGCACCAAATAGTAGCTATAATTTGTTACTTATCAGGTGTGGCGCATTATCTCATTTAATTCTTAGACCAGTTTTAGAGATAAGTTTTGGGACTCATGTACAAGGCAAAGCTTACTTTTTTACTGTTTCGGAACCGTATAAATTTGACTTTCTTAGACCCTGTAAGTCCCTTTTATAAGTAAATTACAAGTAGAAGCAGCCAAAGATGATAAGGTGGGGTTGTCTGTGAGAAGCCGAAAAAATGAAAAACACCCTACTGGGAATAACCCTCCAGGCGGTCCTCGGTCAGCTGCTTTTGCCCCAGGGGCATTTTGGCAGTGTTTGGAGACCTGTTTGGTGGGTACACGTCAGCGAGCTCCTACACATTCTGCAGTGCACAGGATAATTCCTACAACAAAAAGTTATCCAAGACGTGGTGCTGTAATTTTTGAGAAACGTCGTCTTAGGATTTTTTCTTCAGGAACAGGAAATTAAGACTCATTGATGCTGACTTTTTAAAAAAGAATTTTTAGTTTTGAAATTATTCCTTGGCTTGAAAGGTGTGTGAGGTTATACAGTTAGAGCACAATAGCATAGCTAGTTTTTAGAGAGAATGATGAGCCGTCAAATCCCAGAATACGGTTGCTGTAGAAAGATTTTTAGGTCTTGGAAAGACTTCTGCTTGAAGTTTTTACATCTTTGCTAAGTGGTAATTTTCTTCCCTTTAAAGGGTTCTTACGTGTGATTTGGCTGTATTTTAAATTCATGTTTAAATTGCTTTTAACAGCATTTTCCCTACACTTGTCCTCACCTTGTAATTTTGACCACGGGATATGGTTTTACTTCACAGGACTACACTCAGAACAAGCTTGTCATGTGTTAATTTGTACTGTGGCAGTGTTTATATGTTTTGTTCTAGTGTAGATCACATAAACATAAATTGGTGTTGGCAAGTTTTAAAAAGTAACATTCTTAGCCGTGATGGCACATTCCTGTAAGGAGGCTGAGGCAAGAGGATCATCGTAAGTTGGAGGCTAGCCTGACCTAGGGAGCATGACCCTGTCTCAAAAAAACAAAACAAAATTCTCAGCTGGTGAAGTATTGGTTAAAAATAGGGATGAGTGACACAGCGATTCATTGGTTCTTTTATTCCTGTTAAATAATGAATCTGGAGGGTTTTGGGTATTTTCTCATAATGTGGACATGTTTGATTTTAATTGTGCAGAGACACTTAAAAATTTAGGTTTTCAAGCTCTGGTCAGTATAGTTTGCTGTAAATACATAGTAGCTCCCAGTACTACAAGTTTTGTTTAATTTGCTTACCTGTGTTGCATGTGAAAATAAAACCTGTAGCTAGTTTCTACCCTTTTCCTATTACTTGCTAAATATATAAATAAATTTAGGTATTTTCAATTTCAAGATCACAATTTTAGGATATGGCTATCCTGGGACATATATTTCTTTTAAAAAATGGCTTTTTCTTGTAAATAGGATTTTTATTTAATTGTCTATTGACTTTTTTTTTCCAGGGTTCATTGAAAAATCCTTAGTGATATTGACATGTTTCAAGTGACATAAATTAGCCAAAGACTCGGAATGATGGATTCTTCGAAGATTGGAAATGGTTTGCCAGTGATTGGACAAGGGCCTGATATAGGGATATCTTCACTCCCCATGGTGGGGTATTTGGGAAAAGTTAGTGAACTTATTTCTTGCCTCAGTGCAAAGTTTTTTTTGCCCCCTTCTATTTTGGAGACTTAAATTCGGTTTTAATTTTACCAATTCTAAAAATGGTGTATCTTCCACGGAAATCTTACAGCAATGGCGAAAGATTGTTTACCTCTTTGTATTTGATTGATGTATGAAAGTAGAAATAGAGCATAGACTTTATAGTTTACTGTTTGAGAATGTGAAACATAGATGTTGCCTGGCCCTTGATGTTACTTTTTTCCTTGAAAATGAAACTGATGCTGTTGTTATCATTTAAAACTTAATGTTTAGTCTTTAAAACTGTAATACTCTTTTCTGAATAATAGCTGTATTTAAAACCTTATATGCATTTGTCTTATTTGCCATATGTAGTCTTGCTGAGATGCTTGTTGAAAATTGTTGTTTCTGGTTACCTTTCCATTTCACCGTTTGTAATTAGATGTAGTTTAGGTATGTCTCTATTTTAATTTGCTTTATTTCTCTTTTAGAATTATGATTCAGCTAAAGTTACATCAGATGGATATTGTCCTGCTTGTAGAGAGAAGGGAAAGTTAAAAGCATTAAAGACTTACCGAATTAGTTTTCAAGAATCTATCTTTTTGTGTGAGGATCTGCAGGTAAAGTATTATTGTACATACTGTATAGGTTTTAACCTTTTGCTTTTTTGTTCATAATTTTTTTACTCATTTTGTATTTCTTATAGAGTATAGATTTGTAATACATAATTTGACGTTGTGAACCTGGTTAGTATACAGTTTTAAGCAGTTTAACAGTTTCTGTTTGTTTGTTTTTTGTGTGTGTGTTTTGAGACAGCGTCTCACTGTGCAGTTCAGGCTGGTCTTGAACTCACCTTGTAGCTCAGACTGGTCTTGAACTCGCAACGATCCTCCTATGTCAGCCTCCCGAGTGCTGGGATTGCAGGTGTGACCACCACGCCCGGCTCGGTTTAACAGTTTTAAACAGTTATTTTTACCATTTAGAATCCTGAGTTGGTACTTTTTTTTTTTAAAACTTTGTGGGGGTTCTTTTTAGCTATTAGCATATAGTACTTACTCTCCCGTTGCTTTGGTTAGTTAATTTAGGGACTGATTGAAAAAATTATCGTTTCTAATTAACCTGGGAGAGTATTTTAGAAATTGGTTAGTCTAAAAACACTGCATACTCTGTGCTAAATACTGTGTACTTAAAAAGACTGTAAATATCTTTTAGAATTATATAGAATTATAAATTATAGTAATTTGTATCTAGTAGTATTTATCTATCAGTCTATCCATCTGTCCATCTATCCATCCATCCATCCACTTTATATAGGTCATTAAATTCCTACTACTCAACATTTTATTATACTTAACCATTCATGAAACTGTACACATTTAATTCTCAAACGTTTGCAAGATAGATATTCCCATTTTTTCAAGTGAGAAAAGAGGCAGGGCTGAGGATGTGGCTGAGTGGTAGCCTGCTTTCCACGCGTGCACAGGGCTCTGGCTTTGATCCCCAGCACTGCAAAAAAGACAACAGATTTAGAGGATTGAGGAAGAGAAGATCGTCTTAAAGTGGCAGAGCGTGACTGGAATGTAGTCTTCTAATGTCAGATCTGTTTACTCCAGTGAAACTAGCAGTTCATCAGAATCACCTGGAGGGCTCTTAAAAGTATTTCTGGTCTTACCCCCTAGATGCTGATTCAGTGGAGTTGGCACAGAATTGGGTTAGATTTTTAACTTTAGAGGATGAGTCTGGTGACTAATTCAATTTGGAAAATACTAGACTAAATTCCAGGGCCGTTGGTCGATACTTTTCTGGGTGGAATTTGAAAGAAAACATTTATTTATACATTTATTCCCTATGTGTATCACTGTTGTTGGTACTCTTCTGAATGCAGTGATGACTGAAACAGAAATGCCCCCCCAAAGGAGGTTATGTTCTGAAGTAGAAAAGCCATAAAGATAATAAACAGTACCTTTTTTTTTCCCTCGGGGTGATAGAAAGTATTGTAGAGAAAAATTAAGCAGTGGCCACTAGAGTGTCAGGAGGACTTTGCAATTATAAGTAAAGTGGTAAGCAGAGTGCTTCATTGAGAAAGTGAAATTGGAGCAAAGGCCTTTGAGAGGAAGAGAACTGTCTTCCGGGCAAGGGGAGAAGTAGCACCAGGACCAGTGAGAGTGGGAGCTGCTTGTCGTGTTTGTGCTGTTGGCAGTGAAACCTGCAGAGCTGTGTTTGAGGAAGGAGTAGAGTGATAGAAGATGGGGCAGAAAAATAACGGGAGCTAGCCCAAGGCAGGTCTTACCGCAGTAAGGTCTCTTGACTTTAATTCTGGGTGAAATGAGGGGCAGGAATCATAGCAGAGAGATGGGCAGAATGGTGATGTCACCTGAGTTACTGTGTTAAAAGGATCACTGTGGCTGCTGGGTCGAGTATGTAATGGGTAAGAGCTAGCTTTAGTTATTTCCTCACTGGGACAAAATACCTGACATCCGTACCTGAGGAAGAAAGGGTTAGTTTGTGGAAGTTTCTCTCCATAGGCAGCTGGCTCCAAAGCAGGGCAGCATGGCAGAGGGGCCCAGCAGAGGAGAAAGAGCTCATGGCCTGCTGGCGGACAGCAGAGAGAGATCAGGAGGAGGGAGGGAGATAGACCCTTCAGGCCATGGGCCAGTGACACACGTGCCTGCAACTAGGCTTCAGCCCCCTACATCACATTTAGCTGTAAAGCGTCACTGGACTAATCCACCTGACGAATATCACACACTCGTGATCCGCTCTCCTCCCGGGAGCCCCACCTGTGTGTGCATGAGGCTTGGGAGGACATCTACGTGTAAACCAGGATAGAGCTGAATCAGAGAGACTAGTTTCATTGCCAGTCTAGCTAAGTCCGCCGAGATTTCCTGTGTGGCGGGAGTGTGTTGTTACTCCTAATGAGCTCCTTTGATAATACATGCGTTTTCAATGCGGTGATTTAGGGTAGACTCCCTGTGAATAGCGTGAGGATGGGACTAATAACCTAAAAGACCAAACGATTATAGAGAATGGGAACTTCCAGGCCTTCAGGAAAGGGTGAGGGGAAAAGTGGGGCTGGAGATCAAGCCCTACAAAAATCTGAACAATATTAGATGAATTTCCAAGTTGCTGACAGTACTGGGATTGTCATGGTGCACGCATTGAAATGAAAGTGCCACGCCACCTCCCTCAGCTTCTTGAACTTTGCCCTACGCATCTCTTCATCTGTGTCCTGTATAATCTTCGAATAAACCAGTACAAGTGTTTCTTGAGTTCTGTGAGCCATTCTAGCAAATCAGTTGCACCCATGGAGGGGTTTAGAAACCTGATTGTAGCCAATTGGTCAGGAGAGCAAGTAGCTTGGACTTGGCAATTGACACCTGAAGGGGAGCAGTCTCGTGGGGCCGAGCCTCACGGTGTGGGATTTGACATTATCTCCGGGTACGTAACATCAGAATTGACTTGAATTGTAGGGTACCCATTGGATGTCGGATTCACAGCTGCTTGCTGTCTAGGTAGATAGCATCAGAATTGAATTGTGGAATAGTGCATCCAATTGGTGTTTGCTGGAGAATTGTTTGGTGTGAGGGGAAAACATCACTGAAGTCTGCTGCAAGTTTGTGAGAGTATAGTGAAAAGGAAAATAACCCTGTTTTGCCCTTTGTACTAGCTGAAAGGCAGTTGCAGTATTCCAGGGGAAAGGGATAATGGCAGGGCTGACAAGGCATGTGTGGGTTCTTTTTAAACAGTTGTCTCTTAAGCATCTGTAATGATTGGTTTCGGGAGTGCCTTTATTTTATCTAAGGGATGTGCTCAAGTCTTTTTTATAAAATAGGTGTTTGAATATAACCTGTGCACATTGTCTTGTATCCTTTAAATACAATTTCTAGGTTATTTATAACACTAATACAACGTAAATGCGATATCATACTCTATTAGGGAATTCGTAAGATCAGTCTGTATGTGTTCTGTGTAGTCACAGTCATCATAGGTCTGACAGCATCATACATAATTTTCTGCTGCTCGCATCCTGGCTGTGGAGCCCACTGATGCAGATGAAAGAACTGTCCTTTGAACAGTATGTGGTATTCATAGTTCTTTAACCAAGAGCTGTAAGGATAAAGTTGTTCCTGTTCTCAAGAGAGAGGTTTTGGCAATGAAGATTGGATGTGTTATTTGCAGTTTTAGTGTTTGAAGGATTATTTTGTAAGTGATGGAGAAAAAATAAGAATTTTGAGTTTGTAGAATGCAAATGTTAAAACCATGAGTAATTTATTGATCTAATTTTTAAAACATTTTTCTAACAGGAATAGTGTTCTTAATGAAATAGATGGGTTTACAGCAGGGATCAGCAAACTTTGTATGATGCAAAGGTAAAATGAACTTTACATTTTATTTATTTATTTATTTTTAGGGTTTTTTTTGTTTTTTTTTTTTTGTACTGGGAATTGAACTTAGGACCTTGAGCTTGCCAAGCAGGTGCTGTGCTACTGAGCTATATCCTTGGCCTGAGTTTTACATTTTATTTTTTTTTTTATTTTATTTATTGTTTGGGGGGAGACTGGGAATCAAACTCACAACCTCATGCTTGCCAGGCAGGCACTGTGTTGCTAAGCTATATCCACCCTCTGCCCACCTCGAGTTTTACATTTTAAATGATTGGAAAAAATAAAACGTGCCCTTTGATAACATGTGAAATTTATGAAAGTCACACATTAGTGTCCGTAAAGACTTACTGGATCATAGCCATGCCCAATCATTTGATGTATCCTTTATGGTTGCCCTTGCACTAAAATAGCAGAATTGAGTATTTGTGAAAGAGACTATATAGCTCGTGAAGCCTAATTTTGTGGCCTAAGTGAAGTTTGCTTCCTTGGTCTATAAGACCACTTGATCATATCATTAATTTCCTGTTGTAAAACTTGGGGTTCATTGAATATTTTGCTTTTATTTGCAATAAATTGGAAAGAACAGAGTGGGAATCAAATTTTTATATTAAAATGCAATTTATATTAATATTTCATTGCTTAAGAAAACATGTAATACCGTATTCAAAATGCTCCTTCAAAATTAACACCGAATTGGAACTTTCAGGTGTCTCTGTATTTTTCCCTTTTTTCTCGTAATAGTCCATTATTTAGTGTTTAATTTGGAATATTTCATTATTTAATTCTTTTTTAAACAAAACTTGTAATAAAGGGGTTTTTTTTTTTTTTTTAATTTGTTTTTAGACATGGGGTCTCACTATGTTGCCCACATCAGCTTTTTTTTTTGAATTTTAAAGAGAATAGTAAAAAAGATACAAGAACAATAGCAAAATACAAACAAAACAAAGCAAGGACATTTAAAATGATA
>NW_004955431.1:15111633-15203303 GCF_000276665.1 Chinchilla lanigera | reverse complement strand
TTATTCTTATACTTTGTCTTTGGTAAATACTGTGTAGATAATTATTCTCCAAATATAAAATATTTTCCTTATTCTTTTTTTTTTTTTTTTTTTTTAAATTTTTGAGACAAGTCCTCACTATGTGGTTCAGGCTGACCTTCAACTCATTATGTAGCTGAGGCTGGCCTTGAACTCAGTGATCCTCCTGTCTCAGCTTCCCAAGTGCTGGAATTACAGACGTGTGCGACCATACCTGGCCTTATTTGTTTTTTAAAGAATGAAAACAAATGTATTTAAGCTGCTCTTCCTCAAAAAATCAGTGAAAGACAGCATTAGGGTTTTTTTCAGCGTTAGATTTTAAATGATATTAGATAGTTGTCCTGAATTAAAAGATAGGGTAAAAAGCTTTATTCTAGTTAAAAAGATTCGTTTTAACTATAAATAAAATAGAAACTAAAGTCAGACGTACAGAGATAAAAATAAAAGTCTGAAAAAACATTTAGGGAGACCATTCAGGCCGTTAGAACCCAGAGCTTTGGGCTGAGGTACATCTCTAGCCCTTTTTTATTTTATTATTTCGAGAAAAGGTCTTGTTCTGCTGGCCTGACTGGGGTCAAAGGTAGCATCCTTCCTTAGCCTTCCAGAGTGCTGGGATTACAGGCATGTGGCATATTCCCAGCTTGTTTTGGGTCTTTAATTTTTTTTACAAAACTGTGGCAAAAGACAGCAATTACTTTAACCATTTTAAAGAGTATAGTTTAGGAGTATTGGGTATATTCACAGTTGTGCAACATATCTAGAACTTCTTTCAGCTTGCAAAGCTAAAGTGCTATGTCTGGATACCCTAGTTCTGTCCCTGGCACCCCTACCATATTGTTTGTATGAATCTGAGTACTCCAGATAGCTCATATTAATGAAAGCATATATTTTTCTTTTGTTTGGCTGGCTTATTTCATTTAGCTTAATGTTCTCACGATTCATCTGTGTTGTAGCATGTGACAAGGTTTCCTTTTTAAGGCTGAATCAGATTACATTGTTTGTGTCTATCACATTTTCTTTATCTGTTTATCTGTCATTAGATGTTGGGTTGTTTCCATCTTTGGCTACTGCGACTAATTGCTGGGAACATGGCTGTATGAATATTTGTTTTCAGTTTTTTTGGGATATGTACCTTTATGTTACTTTTGGTAGATATAGATAGTTGTTAATTGATTTTGGTGTTTTTCAGTTTCCTGATAAGGTAGAACTTAGGAAATCTCAAGGTTATAATGGTGATGGTCAAGTTGTTATTGACGTTGATTGTGCAGCTAGTTGGTGACAGTCCAGGCCTAATTCCATGTATACTAAGGGATTTCATAAATACAGTATTTTAAAAACAGTATTCAGTTCTAGAAGCCCCTAAATAAGGGAAATTACTGCATTTCACTTATCTGTTGCTGTGAATCATCTCAAAACTGAGTGATTATTTTCATGATTTTTGTGGGTTCAACAGGTAACTGCACACTGTATAGAATGTCTGCTGGAACAGCTGAGGTGCCTATATGTCTGGCAGGTGGTGCTAGCTGCTCTCTAAACTGAGTTAGGCAGTCAGTTGAGAGTATTAGGTCTTTTAATGAGGCTAATTGGGCTTCGCAGTATGATAGTTGGGACTGGAAGGTGGGCTTTAGGAAGACAGGCTCATTGACTCAGTCTTTTTTTTTTTTTTTTTTGAGACACGGCTTCACTATATAATTCAGGCTGGCCTTGAACTCACTTTTTTTTTTTGTTTTTTTTTCTCTGGTACCGGGAACCGAACTCACGACCTTGCGCTTGCCAGGCAGGCGCTTTTGCCGCTGAGCTAAATCCCCAGCCCCTTTGAACTCACTTTGTAGCCCAGGCTGGCCTCAAACTTACAGCGATCCCCCTGCCTCAGCCTCTCAAGTGCTTAAGCCAGTTTTTATTGAGCGTCCATGTGCATCATGTGATTTAGTGTCCCGTCAAAGCTAGTCACATGGCTGAGCCTGGTCTGTGTCAGAGAGTGACTGTGAGGGCATGGATTACCAGGAGAGCATAGTTCGTCAGTTCCTTGGAGGCCACCAAGAAAGCACTCTACCATACTTGTATAGAAGGCATCTTTTAAATGAAGGCATTTAGTACTATATATAGGTTCTTGAATTTGTTTTGTAGAATATTTTGGTAGTCTTCAGAGTTAGGAAAAATTTACTAGTGATTTGTGTACACTTTTATATTTGGTTGAAATTGTGTTAATGCACAGTAAGATTTGATAAGGACATTAAAATTCAGCCAATTTGACACTAAACCCACTAAGGGTATAAAATAGCAACATTCTCAGATTCGTGTTCGGTTTCAGAATATAAGAAAAATAGAAATTGCTCTATGCAATGTTTTTATTTGAAAATACTCTTCCAGTATTTCATGTTATACAGAGTGTTTGTCAAAAAAATAGTGCTCTCCACAGTGTCCTTACATTGTTGAAATCTTAAAAATTTATTTGATGTTGAATTTCTTACTAAAGCAAAAATAAATGTTTTTCTTTTTAGTGTACCCTAATCTATATTAAATCCTTGATTATCCAGAGTAACTTGAAAAAAATATTTTGGGCAGCCAAATTTTGGTTAGCTCTAATTCTTCCAAATTTATGCTAATAAATACAGCTGTTAATGTCAAATTAATCTTAAAGTTTTATGTATTTTGTATGGCACAGGAACTATAAAATAAAATGAGCTTATTAGAATTTCTACAGTTTTTATGATTTTTGTTTTTTCTTCCTAGTGCATCTATCCTTTGGGCTCTAAGTCACTTAATAATTTAATTTCCCCTGATTCCGAAGACTGTCACACTCCAGATAAGCCTCAAAAAAGAAAGATCTTGGAAACTAGCTGTAAAGATTTATCTGTTTTATCAAATTCTAAAAAGACTAGAACTCATATTTTTACTGGTGATAAACAAATTTTAAATAGAGAGCATAATGGAGAAGTATGTACTGAACTCTCATCAGATTCATTGCCTGGTAGCCTTCAACGCGATTCAGTTGGGACAGCTGATGCCTTGGGACAGAATGAGACTTCGGCAACTGATAATGTTGATATGGCTACTGAAGAGCCCGCCACAGTTGATGTTTCTGGAACTGGGGAAATTTCTTCTCGAAGTGAAGGATGTTCATCTGAATGTGAAACGCCACTGGAGAGAACATACTCACTGTGCCAGACTTCATGTGTCCAGTGGAGAAATGCTAATGCGCTGTGCTGGTTAGATTCTATCCTGTCAGTTTTGGTGCACTTGGAAGCCTTGAAGAACATTGTGACTGAATTGTGTTCTAAGGACTCTGTATTTTGGCGGTTGTTTGAGAAATATAATCAAGCAAATAAGCTCCTGTACACCAGTCAGTTGGATGAAGTTAAAGGTTGGTATTAATATATTCTTTTTTTTTTTGTCTTTTTGAGATAGGGTCTCGCTATGCAGTTCAGGCTGGCCTTGAGCTCACTTTGTAGCCCAGGCTGGTCTGGAACTCACAACAGTCCTCCTGCCTCAGCCTCCTGAGTGCTGGGATTAGAGGCACCAGCACGCCTGGCTATTTCTTTTTAAGTTTTAAAGATTTTAATGTTTTGTCTCAGTGGGAGGAAAAGATGCCACCAGTAGTTTCTGTTTTCCGTAGTAGAGTCCTGGGGCAGGGAGCCATGAGATAACACGAGTCACAGTAGTGTGGCTGCCGCTGAGGCAGCTTTCCCCAAAAGCTAGTAGTGAAGAAAGAGGCTATGGTTGTGCCTTAGCTTGTGGAGGTGGTAGCGGTCATCACAGCTTTCTATCAAAGTAAAATCTTTACATTTTTAACTACTGAAAAGTGGACTAAAGTAAAAACTAAGTCAACCAAAAATCCTCCCCCAAATCTTCCTTTATAACAAGGGTTATATTTTTTATTTTCTATAAAATAGGGTACCCAAGTAGCTACCTTCCATCCCAAGAAGTACTAAAAAATTCCAGTGAATTCTACCTGGGTGTTTATCGTATCTCCTAACTCCCCTTTACCCAGAGGTAATCATTACCTTGAATTGCATTTTATCATTTTCTTAACATATGTATAGCTAAACAATATGTTGCCAAATAAAGTTTTGAACTTTTAAGAAAAGGCCTTGTACAATGTGTATTCTGGTACCTTTCCTTTTTGTAAGGTTCTGTGAAGCTACTTGTAGTTGTAGTTCAGTGATTTGCACTGCTGTGTAATACTTGCATTTTGGAACTACATCAGTGCTGTCTTTGCTCAGTGTCTGTGGGAGGTTGGTCCTAGGACCTCCTCAGATACCAAAGTCCAAGGGTGCTGCAGTCCTTTACATATTCAGTGCCGTGATGTTTGCACAGAACTTCTGCATATCCCCTATATACCTTGAATCACCTCTGGATTACTTATCAGACCTCACGTAAGTGCTGTGCATATAATTATTACATTGTATAGGGAATAATGTTTTCCTCTTCTGTGAAGTGTGTCTTGTCTTATGCCTATTTGTTCTATTGATTGTCATGTTCTTATTGATTTGTGTGACTTTTAACATCCTCATTGGGTATTTTTACATCAGATAGTATTGCTGAATCTTCTCCCAGTTTGTAACTTGTGTTTTTACTTTGAAAAGATTTCTTTTTTTTATTTCAAAGAAAGATAAAAAAGAAATAAAAATAATAAAATAATGACAGAATTTCAAAGCAGGATAATAAGAAATTAACAATGGTTAATGTATTGCATATTATTGTCTTCAAAGTAGTTGCTTAGATTACAAGACGTAGGCATGCAAAATTAATTAACCAATATAAGCACAATGAAAAAATGTCTTTTGAGTTACAAGGAGCTGTAGCTTTCCTTTGGGGACTAATGTTTGTGGCTTTTTAAAGAAATTTTTTCCTCAAGTCAAGGAAGTCATTACTTTCACTGAAAAATCAGCTTTATTTTTGATGGGGAAATTCGTAGCTAGGATTGGTATTGTGTGTGGTGTGAGGGCAAGGATCCATTCTTTCCCCTTTGCATAGCCAGTTTTTCCAGCTCCGCTTTTATCAGCTGATCTGCCGCGCAGCCTTTGTCATGTGCCGGCACTCCATGTGCATG
Source organism: Chinchilla lanigera (assembly GCF_000276665.1). Lineage (NCBI taxonomy): Eukaryota > Metazoa > Chordata > Mammalia > Rodentia > Chinchillidae > Chinchilla > Chinchilla lanigera. The sequence goes on along the minus strand of NW_004955431.1, from coordinate 15,198,232 downwards.
TGCAGCTGCTCCGTGGAGCTCAGTTTTATTCTCCAGGTTTATCTGTCTGCACCACTGTTTATTATTGCTTCTTATTGAACTTTTTTTTAAATGCCTTGGTATATTTCTTACCTGATCTTATTTGTGCCTTTTTTTTTTTTCATGAATGACAACATTATGCAAAGATGTTTCAGTTTCTATATTTTTTGGTTTTTGTTGTTGTTGTTGTTTGCTATACTGGGGATTGAGTTCAGAGCCTTCACATTGAGCTACATTCCTAGCCCTTTTTATTTTCTATTTTATTTTGAGACAGTCGCTGTGCTGCCCAGGCTGCGCTTGAACTTGTGATCGTTCTAGGGTTACAGGCTGTGCCAATATGCCTGGCTCAGGTTTTCCTCACTTGACATTGTAGATATTTTCTTGTTCATGTGTGGGACTTGAGTTGTCCAGACCTTGATGTGCGTCCTGCACATTGCTTCCCCATTACTAACTATTCAGGCTGCATATCGTGTTTTACTATTGGGAATTCACACCATGACAACTATCCATGTATCTTTTGAATCAGTACGATTTATGTCCTGGGAAGAATGTTGAAACATGAATGTTCATAGTCTTGCTGAATGGCTTTCCAGAAAGGTTGTGCTAGCATAGTTTTATGTTTGTTATGTGAAAGAAAATAACTCAAGTATTCTAACAACCTTTGGGTATAAATATTTAAAAATTTAGGATTTTGTTAAGTAAGAAATGCTTCACTTTGAATTCCTTGAAGACTGATTGTGTGTGTATGTGTGTGTGTGTGTGTGTGTGTGAATCATCTGTAATATTTTGCAATTTTTACAGTTCTTTTTTTTTTTTTAAAATAATTTCTTTTTTGGCTACATGGGGATAGTGGGAGTGTTACTGGGGATTGAACTCAGAGTCCTGCACATGTTAAGCAAGTGCTCTACCACTGAGCTACACCCCAGCCCTTTTAAAAATTTCTATTTTATTTTGAGACAGGTTTTCCTCACATTGCCCAGGTTGGGCTCAGACTTGCAACCTTCCTGCCTCAGCTTCTTGACTAGGTGGGATTGCAGTCATGCATACTCTGCCTGCTGCCCTTGGCTTTTCTTGCTTCAGTTTTCTGTAGTTGATGAACAGGTAACTGGTTCAGTTGATTATTGCAGAAGAGCAACGTTGAATATTGGAATTAATTTTAGTTTTATATTTTTATATTAGCTCTTCGCTTTATAGTTCTTATAATCTGGTTGTAAATTATATTTGAGCTTCATTCCTTTGGATTGTAGGATTTATTTTTTTCCACGATCAAATAACAGAAATTTTGGTACATGTTCCACAAGCTTGAGCTACCGGTGGTACATGCAAGACTGCACCATTGGGTGGCTCATACCACTGGTGATACAAACAGATCCAATCACTTACTGATCTTTTTACTAATAAAATTAATTAAATGTCTGTAAATGGACTAACTTGCTTGAATTTGAATAATTACTGCCAACTATAAAACTCAGTAGTATTCTTGCCAATTAAAAATATTACAATAATCAACCATTTTATTTCATTAAGAAATGTATATTCATGGATACTTTATCAGTAATTCTCTACATTTTGATATGGAAATCTTACAAATACCGCATTGCTAATGGATATAATGCACACAGTTGCTGTACCACAAATTAGCTGCATTATAATTTTTCATACCATTTTCATGTTTTCCTTAGGGAACTGTAATATGATGACATCTGATCTGCAAAGTCAAGGCCTTTCTGTGCATTATTGTAGTCAAAGACCCCCTGAGAAGCAATATAAGCTGCCCAATGGGACAGTCATGTGTGGACCACCAGTGGTTTAAGCCATGGGACAGTCAAATTGATACCAGAGCCACATTCACAACGAGGCCATAGTTTGTTTCGTTGCCAGGTAGCTTGAACTACCTATGGTATATGAATGAATGACTGTCCCATCAGGTGGCTTAAGACTGATAAAAAAAGTGGTAAACAAGTGATTAGTTTGTACCACCAGTGGTCCAAGTCATCTCTGGGACAGTCATGCATGTACTGCTGGTGGTAAAGCTGATGGGAACGTGTTAATGTTTACTTTATGTTAAGGACAATCCATATATTTTCCTTATTAAAACACCTAAGCAGAGTTTGATCAGGTTATATGGATTATTTATGATTTGAGTGAAAAGATCCATTTATATCTTGAACATAGCTAGAGTCATACAAATGGAGTCTATATGCAAAATAAATTTCCTATTAATCTTGTGTAGTTTCTTGTTATACCAACTCCATTGTGAGGACTTTTACATTAAAGAAGTGATCAAAAACACAGACAGATGCACACCCCAAAATCTATCACTGTAATATTTATAATATTGAAAAAAGAACTTATATGTCCAGCAAAGGAGTGATTAATAATTATGTATTGTATAAGTCACAGTATAAGAGCTAGACTGCAGAGTGCTTAATGAAGCAAATTGCTATGAACAGAGCAGGATATGTAATTCTATAAAGATTATGATGCCAAAACCCTCTCTACCCGTCCCCACCAAAATAGAGAGTGAAATATACCAAATATTAGTTTGGAAAAAATCGTGACTTAAGATTTTTTATAAACCTATCTATTCCTCTAACTTAGCTAAGTTCAAAAAAAGTTATGCAAAGTATGATAAATGTTTAGATGTTGTTTCTACCATAGGTAATAACAACATGTGAAGAGAGAGTTTTGAACTGCTTCAGAAATGGGCAAAATTTCTGACAGCCTGGCTACAGGTTGAATATTCCTAATGTGAAAATCCAAAATCTGAAAGTCTTTGCCTGGCAACATGTCAAAAGTACCTGAGCTCATGTGACAGGTCCCAGTCAAGAAGCAGTGTTTGATGAAAATATAGTGTGAAATTATTCTCAGGCTATGTGTATATGAAACATAAGTGAGTGTCACACTTAGACTTGTGTCTTGCTTCCCAAGTATCTCATTATGAAGATTGAGTAATTCCAAAATCCAAAGAAACCTGAAATTGAGACACTAATGACTCTAACCTGTGTTTTAGTAAGCCAGTGATTTATTTGGGTGAAAAAGGTTTTCACCAACGTTTTATTCAGGCAGTAAATGCTAAGAATACTGTACTGATAACAGACATTGAAGGAATATATGATCTACCACAGAGGAGGAAGAATTAAACGCATTTTGTGTTTTGCCTTTTGTGTATTTGTTTGTAAAACTTTATTTTGATAAGCTTTCATTCTTTCTTTACTTTTCTGTGGAAAGATACACATTAATGAGGTATTGATAATGTTCTGTTTTAGATGGAGATTGTAAAAAACTTACTTCAGAAATTTTTGCAGAGATAGAGACCTGTCTGAATGAAGTCAGAGATGAAATTTTTACTAAACTTCAGCCCCAGCTTAGATGCACATTAGGTAAGTAATTGGTGTACCTTAACTCATCTGTCATAGAAATCTGTAAAGTGGAAGAAAGTGCATTGTTTTAGTACTTTGGGTGATCATCTGGGTAGTATGACTTAGGAATGTCCCATAGGACCCTTAGGAAGGTCCCATAGGACCCAAGTCACAGTTGTTCAGAGCTGTTCTGTATAAATACGCAGGCTGATATTTTACCTGTCACAAGTGGGTATAATTCTCAGAATTAAGCAACTTGAGGGGATATACACCCTTCGTTAGTCCTCCAAGACTTTCCCCAAGTAGGCTAGTACAGCATTTTCAACTTCGTGCGTTGAAAAGCCTAGAGGGAAGAGCCAGGCATAGTGGCACACACCTGTAATCCCAGCACTTGGGAAGCCAAGGCAGGAGGATCACAAGGTAAGATCTCATCTGGATAACTTAGGGAGACCCTGTCTCATTATCTTTTTTTTTTTTCTTCTGTACTGGGAATCGAACTCATGACCTTGGGCTTGCCAGGCAGGTGCTGTGCCACTGAGCTAAATCCCCAGCCTCGACCCTGTCTCATTAAAACAAAACAGAAACAGTTGAGGATGTAGCTCACTGTGAGATCACCCCTTGTTCAATTCTAAGTACCCCACCACTACCACCAGAATGAAACAAAATAGCACTTAGGAAATTTTAAAGTACCAGTGCTGGGGCCCAGCAGAAATCAGAATCTCACAGGGGCTGGCGATTTAGCTCAGTGGCACAGCGCCTGCCTGGCAAGTGCGAGGTCGTGAGTTTGATTCCCGGTACTGGAAAAAAAACAACAAAAAAAAAGAATCTCAGGATAGGGCTCAGGTAATCAGTAAGTTTTAGAAGCCTCTACATGATGCTTAGATGTGGACAGGTTTGCAAGTCTCAGGTCTGAAACCACCAGAGTAATTCTGCTTTCCTTACCAATGATTATAAGAATGAACTTCTGGTCAGTGGAACATTGAGAGACACGCTGATGACCTCTTGGGAAAGCTTCTTCACCTCTGAGAAGGGAACAAGGATGGGACTTGCTTTGTCCTGTGAATTAATTTTGGCCTTTGGGAACAGAGGGAAGTAAGGGAGCTAGAGTTTCTGTCCATGTCTTTCTAAATTTTTTGGTGTTATAAAAAGGAGCACTAGTGTTTTTTGGTTTTGGGGGGTTTTGTTTTTGTTTTTGGCTACTAAGAAATCCAGGGGTGCTCAACCACTGAGCTACATTTCCAGCCCTTTGTCCTTTTACTTTGAGACAGTGTCTTGGTACGTTGCCCAGGCTGGCCTGACACTTGTGATCCTCCTACCTGAGCCTGCTGAGTAGTTGGGATTACAGGCGTGTGCCCAGCTGGTACTGGTGTTTCTTGAGGAGAATGTCTTTTAAGTTCATTACCCTTTTATCTTTGCATTAACTTTTCTATTAATATTATGTGGTTTTTTCTACTAGTAATTACCTATAATGTTATACATGTACCTGTGCCTTCTAGCTTTTGTCTCAGCAAGTGACTTTTCTTCAGGCACAGTTGATCCAGAAGCAGTTTCTTTTGTCTATACCTGACAGTCTTTTTTTTCTTTTTTTTGGTACTGGGATTTGAACTCAGGACCTTGCGCTTGCCAGGCAGGTGCTGTGCCACTGAGCTATATCCCCAGCCTTCCTGACAGCTTTTGTGTTGTCTGCCCCCTAGTTTTTCCTTTGTTTTTCATGGGCCCCTGCATACATGTTTGCTCTGATTTTATAACATGAAGCTGATCTTCTATACCCTGGATCTCTGGCACTGCCTCCTCTAGGTCTAAAGAACTGTTCTCATTTATCAGGTGGGATCTCCGATAAATGAATAATCACTTTTCTTTTTTTATCAAAGTATCATTTACATACAGTAAAACTTTTTAAAGACACTCATGTAAATATATTTGTTACTATAATCAAGATGAGGAATAGTTCTGTCACCCAAAAATTTTCACTAGACGCCTTTGTTATCTCCCCTGTTCTTTATCCCCACACACGAAGGTGTTGGGTAAATATTCATTTCAAAGAACCCTTTTCCAGAAGATGCCTAGAGTGCAGACGTTGGAGCTGATGCTCTTAGGAATGTAACGCTGCAGAAAGCACGTACAATCTTACTGTATCTTGTTATTCTGAACATTAGCATTTATTTGAATGTACTTAACAGTGTAGAAGTAGAATCTACACTGATCCTGAATGTTGATTAAACTTTCCAGATAGCTTCTTCTTTTTTTTTTTTTTTTTTTATTTTAAAGAGTAAAAGAAGGATAACGTAGTAATAAGGGGGCTTACCGAATTACAGACAAAGTGGTAGGAAATTATCAATGGTCATTGTTTTACATATTGTTATCTACAAGGTAGTTTCTCAGGAAGATAAATAGACAAATAATAGTGAGTTACAAATAAGTGTTAGGGGGCTGGAGATTTAGCTCAGTGGCACAGAGCCTGCCTGGCAAGCGTGAGGTCATGAGTTCGATTCCCAGTACTGGAAAAAAGCCAAAAAAAAAAAATAATAATAATAACAAACAAGTGTTAGGAGATTATCAATGGTTGTTGTAGTATACTTTGGTATCTTCAAAGTGGCTTCTAAAGAAAATAAATATAGCTGTACATGAGTGACCAATTGAATAATCATTGACTATTCTCAATGGTTGTTGTAGAAAATATATCGTAATAAAAATGCATCCATTTATGAAATAGCATAGGAGCAATACAAACATTACAGAGTTATGGACAGAGTAGTAGGAAAATATCAATGGCTGCTGTAATACATGGTGGTATCTCCAAAGTGGTTTCTCAGGAGGACAGAGAGACACAAGAAAGATCTAACAAGTAGTTACAGCCTAAGGGTTGTAAAAAATAGCATATTACCTCCTGACCAGTGACTCCTGTCACTGAGGTGTGATGGCTGGAAGGAAGGCCAAGATTGAAAAGAAGGACCTAGAGACTTACACCTGTGTCTAGCAACAGGCTGTTTTCTTTTTCCTGTATAGTCATGATGACTCGGGGCTCCTCCATGGAGATGAGGGTCTGTCTAGAGGGAGAAGGCAGAGTATGCCCCGGGCCCCCTCATTCCTGTTGGACTAACTAGTAGGATGGGTCTGAGCTCTGGGGCAGATAGCTTCTTTATAGTAGTGATTATTGGGTTTTGTTTTTGTTTCATTTTGGGTCCAGGGGATTGAAGTGAGGGCCTTCACACTGAGGTACATTCCCATTCCGTTTTTTATTTTGAGACAGGGTTGTGCCCCAGGTGGGATCTGAATTTGAGATCCTCCTGCCTCAGACCCCTTAAAGTGTTGTTTTTAGTGCAGTAAACTTTTCAGTGACTCTTTGTTGTCTAGCTTTTCAGGTTTTCTGTTAACTGCTCGTTACTATCTTCAGGCCACTTTCCCAGTTTGTAGTAGTGTGTAAGGTAGACAACGACAGAGACAGAGTCTAAACGAGAACCTCCCCGTTTCAGCTGCTTTGTACTGAGACATACAGCTATGCACATGAGTAGGGAAAGAATATCTAGAAGACAGTGCTGGGACCATTGGGGACAGTGGGTCCCTACTTTACAACATAATCATAGAAACACTTCAGTGTATGTATTTAAAGACTCAGGTGTGAAAAGCAGGGATCTAAAATGGGAGAAAATACATACAAATATCTATCACTTCAGAGAGGGAAATTTTTTTACATAAGGTAAAAAAAAGATTCATAAATATTAACCTAAAGTTTTAAACATTTTGGCTTAGATAATACATGGAAGTAATAGCCGGGATAGTTTGAACTCTTAAGTCAAGAACAAGGTGACCTGAAGATGGTAATATGTAGTAAGGGAAGTGGAAACTGAATAGCTAGACAGCAGAGTCTCTGAAAGGTTTGCAAGTGTGGGAATATTTTAAAGAAATAGGCAAATTGCACAGAGACATAGCCTAGAGAGTTGGGATTAAGGTCTAGAGGCAAAGAGACTGCTTAATTTAGACAGAGATTATAAAAATGAAAGTTAGGCATTGATATTTTATGTTCTCTAGGAAATTGCTTTCTACTTAGTTCTTAAACTTTGTAATCTAAGGGAAAACAATACAGATAAATTTAGGAGCTATGTAACTTACCTAAGGTCTGTGCCCATGTAACTTACTTAACTGTTTTGAGCTCTTGCATGATATTTTGATTCACTGAAAGCTTTATAAATCTTAGACTTGATTTTATATTGTCATAATGAAATGGAAAATGCTTACTTTTCAGTTAATATTTAGCTATGAAAGAGCAAACATTTAAAGGCTGATGACTGTAATTACGCACTTGTACTGTGCTGCCTACCCCTTCTGCCTAGTGTTGCAGTTTTCGTTTCTGCGAGATTGATGTGTGTTTCTAGTTGTAAGGTATTTTGCTTAGATTTTCTGCTTTCATATTAAAATAGCAGGACAGTACCCCAGAGGTGACTATTTAAATGGCCTTCGTAACTGCTGATATTTAGAGTGTGCTCGGCCCGTAACACCTACTGTCTGCCCTGTGGTCCTGCCAAGGTGACTGGCCCTGTTCCGCCCAGCTGTAGTTGCAGACTTGGAGAACTGAGCCACGACAGTAGGGCTCTGTCGGAGGAAGAGACTGTAAGTCTCCTGGGCCTCATAAGCTCCCCTGGGGAGAGAAACCAGTTGGAGAATGAATGTGGGAATCCGAGACCTATTTAGCTGATGTGCTAGATGCCAGTATTTACCATTTGGGCTTTTTCAGTGACCACACAATTCAGATCTTAAAGTTTTTGGAGATTAAATTTTTTGAAGGCTAAGCCTAGGATAGACTGTTAGAAGGAATGGTAGCTAGTGAGTCGGAAGGAATGAGGCTGGTCCTTTAACCCTTGTATGTTTTGCCTGCTTAGGACAAGAGGATCAAAACAAATGGGCTTTAATGGTTTTGTCCAATTCTGACACTACTGTGTGCTACCGTATAAAGTTTTTTTAGTGTCTGCAACAAACCATTTACATCTTTTGCTTTAATAGGTACTGTCTTTGTTACCTAGATTCATTAAGATTCTTTTTCTCCTGAGAGAAATTATAAAGATCTGAGAAGACAGTATAGATCTTTCGTGTTTTTGCCCTACCTTTTATAAAGGAAGAGGCTGAGGTGATAATTAAGTATGCTGGACATTTCTAGGAAGATGCTTTTAAAACTTCCCCCTCTCCAATTACGAGTGACTTACCCTGTCATGCTACAGTTACATATATTTGTATTGTAAATACAGGGAGAAAAGACAATAGTTCATCGTGTTGGTTTATGTTTTGAGAGTGTTGATTACAGTAATTTTTCCGTTCTTTCTGGAAGGTGAGAGAGAAAGCCCTGTGTTTGCATTTCCTCTGCTCTTAAGAATAGAAGACCCCATTGGAAAGCTCTTCACGTATTCTTTTTCCTGGAACTTTGAATGTTCACAGTGTGGGCACCGATACCAAAACAGGTTAGTTTTTGTTTGAAATGGATTCATTCTTTTGAAATGGTTCTGAGTGATACAATTTGAATAAAACTTGTTTGCGCCTATATCGTATTCTTTCCCTGTTCCTCTGCCTTGACAGCATTTCCCAGTACATTTTTAAGCCTGTTCACCACTGTGGGTGAACATATTTGAACACCAGAAATTGCAGTTTGCTGGGTACTTTAAACCAAAAGGGTCAAAAATCCACGATTTGAGAGATTGTTAATAGTTTTCATAAGAATTTTAGTGTTGTCAGGTGTTGTGTACAGCTGTGTCATCCCGTTTACTCAGGAGGCTGAGGCATGAGGATCCCAACTTTGAGATCAACCTGGGCAATGTAGACTGTATCTCAAAAACTTCTTTTAAAAGGCAAGGAATACTGCTCAGTGGCAGAGCACTTGTCTACATGTACAGGGCCATAGGGTCTATCTCTAGCACCACAAAGAAAAAGCAAAGAATTTCTTTAGTGAGAAGTGGAGACACTTTCCCGTTACTTCCTTTAGTCTCCTGAGAATATTCCTGTACCTGAACTGTGTCAGCCATAAACTGTGCTCCCTCAAGGCCTTTATGTAAAGATTAGAGAGACTGTGGTGATAGGTAAGTCCCGAGATTGGCATTTGAGAGGTGGCCTGGAGAAAAAGTGCAGGTTCTTTGCCACCACACCCTACCAAATCGGGAGGAACTAGGTTCGAGGGGCTCACTCAGCAGGCAGGTATTTGTCAGAATGCCCTTCCTTCATCTGTACCTGAGAAAGTGGCTGGCTGACAATTTAAAGATGACCAGCTGCCCTTTTGGTCATTTATTCAAATATTAAAGATACATGTTTTCACCTACTAGTTAATCCTCAACATTATGAAGTAAAAATGTGATGAAAATGCTAGATATTCATGATATAAATACAGTGTGGGATTCTTTGTACTTATGTATGTATTTAGTTTTGAGACAGGGTCTTCGTATATGTTTCAGTATGGCCCTGAACTCACTGTGGAGCCTAAGATAGCTTTGAACTCGCTTGATCCTCCTGCCTCAGCCTCCCAAGTTCTGGGATTACAAGTGTAGTCCACCATGCCTGGCTTTTTAAGAGAGTGCTCTAAACCCTAGAGTCTAGGAATTGCAAGCAACAGAAACTATTTGTCTTTTAACCTGTTAAATTCAAAATTGTTAGAACAGCTGAGCATGCTTACTTCCTCCTGGGAGGGAGTAACTAAGCAGGAAAGGATGAGGGCAGAGGCCTGTCGAGAGGTGTTCTGTCGTTGATAAGTGAATGACCTGCTCTGTTCCTCACAGTAACTCAGAAAGTGTCCTTATTGAACAGATAGGGCCCCTAAAGCTTGGAAAGACTTAGGAGGTGCCCCAGGGCACTTGGAAGTGCAGAATCTGGAGGCACAGTTTAGGTCTTCTGGCCCCTGAGCCTTTCTTGCTCACTGCGGTAAATCCCCTAATCACTACCTGGGCTCGAAATAATATAAGCAAGGTTAATGATTAGAATCAGCTTAATTGCAGCTTTTCTAGAATCCACATCTGAGTAGTTTGATAGCTTTTCATTAAGTGTGTTCTGTGTGCCAGGAACTCACCTAGCCATTGGAAATAATTTCTACCGTGGCCAAAGTCAGACTACTAATTAGTGAGGGAGATAATACATGAGCACAGAGGGCCAGTGATTTTTGTCATTAATTGGATCTTTTAGCTCCTTTATCTTTGCACACAAGAGGGCAAGTGTGCCTGGAGACGTGCATAGACCAGGCTCTGAGCGCCCCAGGGGAAGAGGCCACCAGCGATTTTGTTTACGTTTTGGTTTTGTTTCTTTAAAATATTTTTTCTTTGTTCTAAAAATAAAAAGTTAATGGAGAAAAGCTAAAGTGAAGCAGCATTTCATTAAATATATTTCAGTGTTACAACTTCAAAACTCCACAATGTGAAGGCGGCCCCGCCAGTTCATTTGTCTTCAGGCTGCTGTTCTGTGCCAGTTTAAGTGCTGTGGGCTTAGAAAGTATATTTTGGAGGCAGTTAAACATCTGGCTGTTGGAGACGCATGTCTGAAGTCAGGGCTCCAGTTTGTCATCCAACCTCTGGAGCGTCCTGTGTGTTTGTTTCCTCTGTAAAATGGGCGAAAGGGTCGTACCTGCCACTTACCTGCGTTTGGAAGATGAAAGCCTTGCGCCTAGTGCCCAGAAATGCTGGGTGACATTTGTTTGCTGAGACAACTCTGCTTTTACAAAATAAAAAATAGGAGCCTTTATTTACAATTATCTTTGAACAATTTTAGCAGAATACAAGCAATACATCTATTAGTACCTTTCTATTGCTTTGTATTTAAAATGTTAGCTTTCCTGAGAATATATTTTTAACAGCCAGTGCTTTTTTTTAATTTATGATATGTCAGTATTTTTTATTTTGTAGAAAAAGCTTGTGTCTTTCTGGTGATATGTAATTGCTGTTTATATTAAATATATTTTAATTAAATAAGTACACCTGAAGTTCAGTGTACATCTTAAAATTCTTTTTAGATGATTTGCTATCAAGTACTCAGACTAAAGTGCAAATTTAGAACTTGGATAACCTATGAAAAAGCAAAATTCTTACACAGCTAATGCTGTAATTCTTTTTAAAGGATCAAGCAGATTAAATTGGATGTATTCCTGACCGTATATTTGAAGACACCGATTTTATTTTTGGTTGTCAGTGATGGCTAGCCAGGTTGAGTTGAATAAGAGATGAGCTCTTAAATTTGATAGCCTGAGAATAGCCAGTCTCAGTGAGGGGCTCTGTGGCTTCTCTGTAGGGCACCCAGCAGTGTCTGGAGACACCAGTTACTGCACTGGGGACTGATACTGGTATCCAGGGAGTAGAGACCGGGGATGTGGTAGACGTATCCAGGGCACGAAACAGTGCCTCACGACAAAGAATTACCTGGTGCTGTGCTGAGAGCCCTGCCTTTCACACTCTCTTGCTTCCTCAGAGTTGAAAAACTAAATATCTAATGTGGAGAGTGTTAGCAAAGAACTTTCTTCTCAGGGACAGGGAGAACATCGCCTCATTAATACATGATTTGGGAAAATAAGAGTGTGGATAAGCAAATGAAGGGATTATTTTAGACATTGGTTTAAATCAATGTAAGTAAATCTAAGGTAAATGACTCTAAGCTGTGTCTTCTGCTTTTGGTCTTTTAGATGTGTGAAGAATCTCGTCACCTTTACAAATGTCATCCCCGGGTGGCACCCGCTTAATGCTGCCCATTTCGGCCCGTGCAACAGTTGCAACAGTAGATCACAAATAAGAAAGATGGTGTTGGAAAAGTGAGTTAAAATGGCCTTATAATTTTGCTTTTCTTTTTTAAAATGTTGGATTGACAGTGACACCTACAACCTACCTTTCAGGTGTGAGCGTGTATTCCTGGCAAATACTTAGGAATTGCCAGGTGCCCGTCTTCACGAGGAGCTGATGACCCAGGGGTAGGAAGCTGTCCTAGTGAAATGCGCTGCCGCAGTGCCTCTGGTGATCCGGCCCATCCTCCTGGGCTTTCCTTAAAATTGCCCCCTCTTTCCCCTCACTGTGTGGATGTTAGGCTTCAGGTTTTTCCCTCTGCCAAGGGTCTGAAGTCACCAGAATTCTGAGATTTCTTTAATTTCAAGATCCAAGGTGCTTGAAAGATGAACCAAGGCTCATCTGTCAGTTTCTGCCTTGTCTCAGCCCTCGGCCTGCTGGCTCATTACCTTGTGAGCTTCCTGCGGCCCTTCGGTGGACGTGTTGTGCTGTCTCGCTGACTTTGTGGTTTGTCCTCAGTGGGAAGCCTGTTGAGAACTACCTTGTGCAGTGTTCCCAGAGTCAGTTTGGATGGACAGGTCAGTCCCGTCTTCAGCAGTGTGTCTCCTTAGTCCACATGCCCGTCACCCGTGCTCCGTAGCATTCATTTTAAGTCTAACTACATTAAAGAAATGAGGTGTGATTTGATGTGAGGAAGGACTAGTGAGAGTAACCGCTGAATCTGCCAGGCACTCCTCAGAACCCTTCCCGAAGTTTGTTCTCACTGAAGTCATGGTTCAGCTGTTGGAAGGCTCGAGAGGACAGGAGACAGGACAGCCTCCCGGCGTCTGCTTCGGTGGAGGCAGTGTTGGCTGTGACCTGGCCGAGCGGTGTCTTACCTGTGCTGCGGTGGTCTGTGCTTTCTTACGTGCATGAGGGCGCGGGCGCCTTCAGCAGCGCCTGGGCTCTGGCTCTGTTGAGCTTCCCCGTCCTCCCCGTGGAAGTGTGTGTTACTGTCGATGTACGCACATTTCTCCCCGGCCGAGTAGTTATAGAAGGTTGGGTTTTATTCTCTTACAGTTCCTTATTATTCCTGAAATTGTCTTGTGTTTTCATTTGCTTTAGTATTCACTATGAGTTTTTTAATGAATGGTTTCAGCAGCTCCCTCTTGCCCTTTTTCGGAGACCGAGTCTTGCTAAGTTGCTGAGGCTGGCCTTCTGTCTGACCCTCCTGAGGAGTGGCTGGGAGTACAGATGGGCACCACTCCATCTGGTGACAGTAATTTTCTGACACTCAGGCTGCTTGGGCTTTTAGACCCCTCCACGTCCCCATCCTGGGTTTCCTAGAAACCTCTGTCCCGCCCACTTCCATTCTTGGCCGCACTTCCCAGCCTGCCCCGGTGCCTGTCTGGGTCTGGCACTGGCTCCTCTTTGTACACACAGTCACTCCCCAGCCCTGTATGTAGCCTGGGCCTTGCGCCGTGTTCCACAGTGCTTGTTGCCCATAAATACTGAGTTCTTCGCGCTTCTGTGGTCCAGATCAGTTCCCATGAGTGTGCTTGCTCCATAGCACTTGTGTCATTACTTGGTCTGTTCTGCTGCTTACCCTGCACTTTCTCTGTATTGTAAATCTTTATCTGCTCCTTGTTTGTTCATTGTCTTTTGCCTTCATCTTTCTGGGTTAGCACTTGTTTTTGTCCTCCACTGTCATTTGATAGCGCCCGAGTGGGAGGTGAGGAGGGAAGAAAGAGTGTCTTCAACCTGGTCCCAAGTTTTCTCAGTGATTAGGGGATCCTCCTGTAAGTCTTTTCCATGATAATGAGGCGGAAGGGCAGCAGGGCGTGGCCATCCGCTATCTTCCATTGGGCTGTTGGAGTGCTTGAGGCTTCATGGTATGTATAATTTCGTGCAGTGTGTATGTTTGCTTTTTCTTAAGGCTTGTAATTAAGGATTTCTTTTTGTTACTTTTTTTGATGTTTGATTTGATTCAATTGCATAGCAACATATACTTTTTAATCATATTGATACCTTGGTTTGCTTGCACTAAAGAGTCATGCTGTGAACAGGAAACTTACCCATGAGGGAAAACAGTCTTTCAGTCAAAAATGTTTTAAGTTTCACTGGGATGTGTAAGCAAAATTCATAATTTGGGTATTTCCTGTAGTCTTCAAAAATAAATTGAATTCCTGTGAAGTTTCATTCAGATTTTGGAAGTCCTTTATAGATTTTTTACTTTGAAATTTGGATTAACTTGATTTAGTGTCTAATGAAATTTAGAAAAAATATGTACTTTTTGGGTAGAACTTAAAAGTAATAAAGTCCATCATGGTACTCTGAGCAGTCCAGTCATACAGCTTTTTTTTTTTTTTTATTTTTTTGTCTTTTTGAGACAGGGTCTCAATATGCAGCTCAGGCTGGGCTTGAGCTCACTTTGTAGCCCAGGCTGGCCTCAAACTCTCAATGATCCTCCTGCCTCAGCCTCTTGAGTGCTGAGATTGCAGGCCTGCGCCACCATGCCCGGCTTCATACAGCATTTTAGAAGCATAACAGTCCTCTTTGTCTCAGCTGACCACTATCTTTGTTATGTCCCCATTCGGGAAGGAAGCCCATTGATAAACCAGGTGATACCGTCCCAATCTACTACCCGTTGAACTGCTTAGGAATTATATTCAGAGCATGTGAAACATCAAGATCTCAGAATCTGATTTAATTGTGGTTCTGAAGCTTTTAAAGTGAGCTTTTAGTATTGCCACACTCTCCTTTAGGAGTCTGCACATAATCTTCAGTTTAACAGTGATTTTTTTTTTTTCCTTTAAAGCAACTTGTGCTTATTGCACTTACTCAGGTGCCTTATTTTGAGGCTTTCCTTTTTTTAAGCAGGTAAACTACACCCTCCCCTACGATATGTTAGGCAGAAGCACTGATATATAAAATAGGGTAAATTATATTTGGTAATTTAAGTTTTCATTATTTGACAGAAAATGCTTTATCATTTATTTATAAGGTTTTTGAAATTTCCCTCCAAAAGTTTGTAAACCTTTGTTTACAAAAAACTTTTGTTTACAAAAAATTTACAAATTTTTCTAATGATGTATTTTCTTATTACAGTTAGTATGATCAGTTCCAGTTTCTTGAATTGCTTAGTTTATTCATATTTTCATTTCTTGTCAGAATCTGGAATAGTTGAAGTGATATAATAGACCTTAAAATGTAATGAGATTTAAAAATCACATTTGCAGGTATTTTTCTGTGTAAAGCTTACCTTATTACTGTTCAGATGTACATCATATTCACACTGTTCTGTGTTCTGAAATAATGGATGGTCACACAGTTGGAATGGAAATTAAAAACGTGTACTCCAGACCATCAGCGTATGACGTGGCTGTTTGTGGTGTGGAGCCTGGTTCCCTGCTGTCCCTTTGAAGCTGGGGTTAACATGGTCTCTTCATGCTTTCTTTCTGTCCTTCCAGTGTTTTTCTTTTCCTGAATCCAATCCCATGTGAGGTGAAGGCAGATAGGTCTTAGCTCTTGCTGACTTCTGGTTCCACTTCTGTTAAGCCATTCCATCCATGTTTTTTTTTTTTTTTCCAATTCTTAAGTCGAAACCTGACTTCCTGTCTTGAGCTCTGAGCATTACCCTATCTCTGACCCTGCAGTATTGAGGGTGGAAAGAAGCCTGAGAACAGAACCTAGAGCAAATTTCTGTCCTCATCTGAGAGGCTGGAAATGAGACCGGCTGGAGTTTTGAGTAGGAAAATACTCACTTCTGGGGATACTGAGAGTCTGGAAGTCCCAAAGAGGAACAGGAGGAGGAGGAGGGGGAAGCATATTGTTTAACTCCCAAGATGGCACTGCTTCTAAGTTGCCCCAGTTCTTCAGTGTGCTATTAAGAAAGAAATGCTGCCTTTTCAGCTACGTGCGATCAGTGACAAGGTGCATCTCAGTCTCACACTCAGGGAAATGCACTCAGGAAAATGTGTTTGGCATCTGGAACTCAGTTTCGTAGTTACAAGACTGTCTTGTCGGAGCGGCTGGGGTGGTGCTCGGTAGTGGGGAGGACGTGCGGCGAGTTCCGCCCTGTGCTTGGGTGAAATGGTAATAGAACTGTGTGGAGAATGATGATTCTGCTCAGCATCATTTCACTTCCTGTCAGGCCCTAGATCACTGGTGTATTAAGTCAATTTTTTGGCAAGGAGGCAAGTGTAATTAAAAGGATGTTCACAAATTCAAGTAGTTTCTCCGATTGTTGTCATATTTTGTTGTTTTTGAATACTAGCATCAAATTTCTAACCTATCTAGACTGCAGAGGGACTTCGGAACATTACTTGCATTCAGTTAGAATTTAAATATGTGTATGCTATGTCTGAGGAAGCGTGCTGAGTGTGAGTTTTAGTCTTGGTAGTGTTTACTTCTACTGATTTGCAGAACAGTTTAGAGGACTTGAAAGTATGAAAAGCATAAAAATCTGTCAAGCGCGGTTATATAGGTTATCTTATTCCTGTTAGTACATATGTTAATTTTCCATGTGTAAACTCACATAAATGCAGGAAACTTGTGAGATTTCTTAGTCTAGGATCGTGAAAAGATTGTAACTAGCTTCAGAACATACCTTGAAGGAAACGTCTTGTATGAGGCCAAGGGAACTAAATATTAGTCATATTTTACTTTAATTTTTAGCTTTTTACTTAATTTTAGTTTATTTTTAATATTTTAGTAGAAAAGGCAAGTGTGATCGTAATATATACCTAAAATGTACCAATAAACTGAACTAGAAAAAGGCAAGCGTCAACCTTATATATCCAGTTGTCAGAATAAATCAAGTCTTACTGTGGATCATTGATTTCAGAGATCCAAACTCAAATTTTAAAGTATGTGAAGTAGTAGTACCTTTAAAAATTGATGGCATGGTGTAGGTTAGTCTTGGATTCAGTGAAAAGGTATAAAAAGGCCGTGGGAAAGAGGTCAGTGTTAGAAGCAGTTTCTAGGACTTTGTAGGTTTTTCAGTTATGAGGACTTGATTATTCTCTAAGAAAATGATGGACAAAGAGTAGTTTACAAATTATCCCTTGTCAGTCTGAACAGTCTTGTATTGTGGACGTTTATTCAAGTTTATTTCAGCTGAGTAAATTTTGATAAGCTATGTTAAATTTTGACAGCCTGTTTAAATATTTTTCTTAAATCCTGAGAGCTTTGTTAAATTTAGTTGAGTCCCATCTGTGGGTTCTGTTTTCTGGGTTAACTGTTGCAGTAATGGTGAAATGTATTTTTTAAATTATGGGTATCTTGAAATTTATAACATATCGACCCAGTGTTTTATGTTTTTCTACTTAATTATAAATTAAACTTTTCCTACATATAAATCTCAATTGAATGACCTCTCTACTTCCTTTTTTTTTGCCCCCTCTCTACTTCTTACCAGAGAAAAAAAGGCCAAGTTAATGCTCATTTGACTATCTTAGGCTTATTACCTTGTTTTATGTATTACTTAGCCCACATAGCAGTTTGGGAACTTGAAACCAAAGAATTCTGAAAGGTTTGGACTTTTTCTTTGAATCCTACAAAATAGCTACCATGAGATCGTTAAGTCAAAGCATTATTCTTGCTTACAGAACAGCTTTTTCTTTAATGGTCTGTAGTCTTAATGCATGATGGCTTCCAACTGTTGGTGATGCCATTCCAAAAAGGTTTAGTATTACATACTTCTTAGAGTGAGTTCTGCATTTCTAATTAAGGCAACATCTGGAGGCCCTGAATAAAAATAAGTCAAGTTAGCCTTGCAAGCTCTTAGCCTGCCTAGTTCACTTATTTTTTGTATGAGCAGACACTTGACGTTCAATTTGATTTCTCTTGCTCTCTTCCCAGAGTGTCTCCCATATTCATGCTGCACTTCGTAGAAGGGTTACCGCGGAATGACTTGCAGCACTACTCGTTTCATTTTGGAGGCTGTCTTTATCAAGTAACAGCCATAATTCAGTACCAAGCCAATGACCATTTCATAACGTGGATTTTACATGCAGATGGTAAGTGTTTAAAAATTCTTTTTATAATAATAGGCATGGAAACCAAACATTAGCGAATTTTTTTTTAATATAAACTTTGCCTTGACTTATTTTCTCTCTGTTCTTGCCTTTGCCTTTAATTCTTCTGCTCCTTTCCCTTATTAAAAGTTTGATGGGTTTTGTATGCTTCCTCACTCTTCCGTTGTGTATCTGTAGGTATATGCATATATGTATTTTTTAGACAAAGAATGAAATCATATACTATTATTTTGCAGTTTCCTCTTTTCCACTTAATGTCTTTACTTTTATAAAATTACATGTTTGCCTATACTACCAGCACTCAGGAGACTGAGACAGTTGGATCTCTGCACGTTCAAGGCCACCCTAAACCATACAGACAGTGCTGTGGTGTGTGTCTGGATGTCCCCGCAAAGTCTCATGCAGTGATAGGTTCCGACTTCTAGAGTTTGTGATTGATTCCTGGTCCAATGCTGGGATTACGGATGTGAGTGCGACACTCAACCTGGGGTAGGCAGCCTGAGTACAGTATAATGGGCGGGAAAGAGGCTTGTTCTTGCTGCACCTCCCTTTCAGCCCTTGCTGTTTTCCACCGCCATGAATGGTTGCCACCCTGCCTTGGAGCCAGCAGAGTATGGACTGAAACCTCCATAGACTGTGAGCTAAATAAACCGTTCCTCCTTTAATTTTGGATATTGGGTATTTTGTCTCAGTAGTGAGAGAAAACAGACAGCAAAACACTGTCTCAAAAAATCAAAAATAAATAAAATTACATGTGTAATGTATGTTCGGTATAGAAAAGTGAATGGTGAAAATTCTAAAATTTTAGATACCTTATACTTTTAAAAGGAAAATGCATCAAACTAAAGGCTTTTAATTGAGAACAGCAAAATTAAATTTTGCTTAGTTGGCTATTGTAAATATAAAAAAAAAAAAAAATTCCATGTTTTATTTGTTTTGAGAAATTTGAGACAGGGTCTCACTATGTAGTTCAGGGTGGCCTTGCACTCATAGTGACCCTCCTATCTCAGCCCTCCAAGTGCTGGAATTAGAGGGGCGTTCTACTGTGCCTGTCAAACTCTGTTCAAGAATATTAAACGTTAGGTAGCTCTTCTGTCACTGCGTAGAATCTGAAATCATAGTTTGCTGACAGATTCAGTCCAGGTAACATCTTTCCTTAAACTTCTCAATGGAAGGCTGAATAAGTACAATCCACAGGTTTTGGGGGGCTTTTTTTCCCTTCCATTTGTTCTGCATGGTTTCATTCTGGCCTTGTTTCCTCGTAGTGTTCTTTTGTCTTAGACAAGCTAATTCTCCTTAAAGCAGTGAGGGTAAACCTTTTAGAGATCAAGTGCCAGACTGCAAACCAGAACCCACTCAGTTATCACAAAGTGCCAACACTGCAGTTAAACTTGAATATTGAAGTTTTAGTTCAGAAAAAGCAACTCACACATTGACATCTTTTGTCTTAAAAACACAATAACAAAAAAAAAACAAAAAAAACAAAAAAAACACAATAACATGCATGCCATGGGTATGCCACCACTGCCTTATAGTTTCAGGTCGTTAGTGAGGGGTGTTTTGTTATAACCATTTTCTGTTGTTTGAGCACTTTTCATATCTGATATTTTCTTCCTAAGGTGGTGCGGATGAAGTAATACTGTACTATAAAAGACACTTTTCAAACTGAAACACATTATTATAATTATTACCTTGAAGTTTTACCCTGCACCAGAATTTAGGAGGAGATAAATTCTCAATAACATATGCCAAAACAAAAAACCAGCTTATTTGAACTTGTATTGCACTCTAGGAAATGTAAAATCCACTTCAAGTACGACATAATTTCCAACCCTGACGGCTTGTAAGAATCATGTGCTTGACTTACAATTTTATAAAATTGTCCAGACTCTAACACAGATCAGTCTTAGCAACTGGGCCCAAATACCGGTATCAGTTGTTCTTTGTTTTTGGGGGGTGTTTTTCTTTTTGAGACAGGGTCTTGCTATGTAGTCCAGGCTGGCCTCGAATCTACAACGACCTGTGAGTGCTGGGATTGCAGGCGTGTGCTGCTGCGCCCACCAGTATTGTTTTCAAAATTCTCCAGGTGATTTTCCTGTGTTTGTGGTACAAGATAATTGACACAGGCAAGCTACAAAGTCTAAAGTTTTAATGGATATAACAAAAAAATAAAATAGTAGATTCAAGGCTGGAGATATAGCTCAGCAGCACAGTGCCTGGCCTGGCAAGTGCAAGGTTGTGAGTTCAATTTCTGGTACCAAAAGAAAAATAGATGCAGAAAGTGTGTATCCACATCAGACAAAACCTTTAAAGGGCTTGGTCTATATGTAGAGACAGGTTGTGCCTCTGAACTATCAGACTTAGCTGTCAGAATCCGCATTTCTGTTGTGTGACTGATGCACTCACAGAGTGCAGATGTTTGTATCAGATATTATACTTCAGTCAACATTTTACTCTTGGTTTTAATTTTTCTCTGTAGGAGAAGAGATTTTTAGTATGTTGGATCCTAGACTTGTTTATTCTCACCCATTAACTTAGAAATTGACTGGTCTATTAGCAGCTCAATTGGCCTGAAGTAGCAGCTGAGGGAAGATCTCCTTCTCCTTTCTTAACTTCCCTGTTGGAGATTAGTCCCTATAGCATGCCTTTGAAACCGTGAAGGATAAGATAATGGGTTTCTCAGGACTGAACAGTGAACAGGATAGATGCACCGCATCAGTATAAGCCATGAGTTGTCTCTGCTTTTAGAAATCTGTTTTTAAAAGGGTAGATGCTTATGTACAAGAAAAAGGGAAAGGAACCTGTAGTACATTTTGTAAGCTTTAAGTGTCTGTAAACACTTTTGGCAATATTAAAGAATGCTGTATTGATTGTTTCTTCTCTACTGCAGAAACAGTGTTTCCTAAAATACTGTACTGAGTGGTTTGGGTGCTCAGGACTGTGATTCAAGGAATAGAAAATGTTTTATGGTGCATATGATGATGTTTGACACCGTGCTTTGTTAGTTTACCACATTTAATTTCGTAGAAATAGCTGCCTATGTGCTGTGCCGCAATTCTCAGGGCATCTTTTTGTATCTGTCTTTGTTTCATAAATACATAGGTACTGACATACGCAGGGGGAATCAGTAAGAAAAGTACAGATGCCTGTTGATTATTGGAAAGCTGTTACTCATCCAGACCTGTAGTTAGCGGTTCTCAAATTGTCACATGGTAGTAAGCAAAGTATGAACGCATCTCCCTCTGACCCCATCAGCTGTCATCAGCTAGCCGTCTTCCTTCGTGCATTTTTTATTGTGGTAATGTACACGTCACATAAAATTCACCATTAACATTAACTTAACATAAAGTTTTAATTTATTGGCATTAAGTACAAAGTTTTGTACAGCCATCAGTTTCTAGAACTTTTTCATTATCCCCAACGTAAACTCCTCATTAAGCATCTACTCTCAGTCCTTTCCCTGCCTCTGGCTCTGGGAACACTCTTCCACTTTGTGTCTCTGAATTTGATGGCCCTTAGGTACCTCTTTTAAGTAGAATCATACAGAATTTGTCATCTTGTGTCCTGTTTCATTTGGGATATTTTCTAACTCCATCTATGTTCTGGCACATTAAAAATTCCCTTCTCTTTAAAGCTGAGTGAAAATCAGGTATGTATTACCTGTTCATCTCATGAACATTGGGTTGTTTGTACATTTTAGCTATTGTGAAGAGTACTACTGTTGGTTAACAGGTATCTGGTACTATTTTCAGTGGTTTGGCTGTATACCTACAAGTAGAATTGCTGTCTTTAATTTTTGGAGGGCTGGCTAGACTGTTTCCACAGCTTCTGTACCATTTTATATTCTCAGCAGCAGGACATAATTATTTCATTTTCTCCACATCTGCCAACATTATTGTTATTTCTTTTCGAATAGGTGTCTTTTGCCCCCTAAGGAATACTTTAAGCAAGGAACTTCCTTACTGCTCATTCATGCTTCAGTCTGCCACAGAATAGCTTCCTACCACACTGCTGAAATTTGTGCAGGCAAAAGTAACTGCCAGTGACCAGAGTGCTGTAAATAATGGACTCTTCACAGATTTTTTTCTCGGTACTATGCTTTGAAACTGTAGACAGTATCCCTAGTCCTTGAACTCTGCCCTTGTCATTTCTCATCTCGTTCCTGCTTGATGGGAAGATAGAAACTCAGAAAAAGAAACGAGTTTAACTGTACTTGAGATAACAAACTTCATTTTATCTCGAGAATTCATACAGATGAAGCAACTTACTCTAATTTCTGATATTGTTGGATAAATTTGATGATAGTGTGTTCTTAAGACCCAAAAGTTAAATATAATTTGTTGTGATTTTTGTGGGTATTTTAGAAAACAGTGTAAACTGTTCAGAAAACTACTCCAGTTGTTGAGATTTCTTCAAATGTTAGTCTAACTTTTGTCACCCTGATAAGTCTTCAACAAAGAAGAATGGTGACAAGAATAAGGCCTTGTGTTAGGGGTTCTTCTCTGATGGATGTTCAGTAATGCAGCAGTTAAAGAGGCCAGAAGCGGAGCTAGGACGGTGGTTGGTGAATGTCTAACATCTGACTTTCTGTTCTCTCCCCAGGTAGTTGGCTGGAATGTGACGACCTAAAGGGTTTGTGTGCGCAAAGGCATGAGAAATTTGCAGTTCCCGCTTCAGAGATACATATTGTTATTTGGGAAAGAAAAACATCCCAAGCAACAGATGAAGAAGCTGCCTGCCCTCCACTTAAGAAGACTAATGATCAGCATGCTTCCGGGGAAGAGAGACCAGCAACTCCAGCATCGCGTCCTCCGGCCCGGGCTGCCTCAGCAGAGACGTCTTCACTCACTCTCCCCACGTCTGCGGCCCCTGCTCCTCATAGCCTCCCACAGGACAGAGCTGTGGCTCAGGAAGATCACAGACATTCAGATCCAAGAGTTTTGGCTGACAGTAATGTTTTACCTCTGACACTTGAAGGCTCTGTCTGGAAGACTGCCTCAGTTTTTCAGGTTACCACTGAAGCATTCCTACCCCAAAACACACCTGTGGCAGAAAATACAGGGCTTATCAAAACAAACACTTTGCAATTGCAGGAATCACCAGTGGGTTCTTCAGTGTCAGCTCCATGTAAAGAAAAACTTACCCAAGCCCAGCTTGTGGGCTTAAGTTTCCCATTGCAAGTTGTAAACACAAACACACAGTTGGAACTGCTGAATACAGAACATGCTGCAATTACTCAGCCTGTGAATAACGCGCAGGCTGCTGGTCTTGTCCAGGGAGTAAAGTCAGGAGAAGTTGCAAAGGACCCTGAGTTAAAACAGACCCTTTCATGGAAAACTGAGAAATTAAAACCAGAAACACCTTCTGTATCTCAGGTATCGAATTTGAAGAAAAAAGCCACAGCAGATCCACAGTCTGTGACCGCCACATCATCACAGAATCAGCCCCCAAAAGAAAATCAGAAGAAACCATTTGTGGGCAGTTGGGTTAAAGGCCTGCTAAGCAGGGGTGCTTCTTTTATGCCCTCCTGTGTTTCGGCTAATAATAGAAACACTATAACTGATTTGCAGCCTTCAGTTAAAGGGGCGCGTAATTTTGGTGGCTTTAAAACTAAAGGTACAAAGCAAAAGGCCAGCCACATATCAAAGAAAGCCCGCAGATGTGCAGATCAGCTTCCTGCAGTCCGCAACCCCCAACCAGATCTTCCACCTTCAGGGAATACAGCTGCTTCTCCACGCACAAGTGAGAATACCGCTTCAGAACCTCCGCTGGAGCTGGACAGGGCCTCACGTGGAGCTCACCTCAGTCACCCTTCTCCCGGAAGGGAAAATGGGGTTTCTTCAGCAAACCATGGGGACTTGGCTGAAGGTCAGATTCATAAGCTTCGTCTGAAACTTCTTAGAAAACTAAAGGCAAAAAAGAAGAAGTTAGCTGCCCTCATGGCTGCCTCTCAATGTGGAGGAATTCCTAGTGAAAATTTAGAAAATGGGCCCCAGTGTGAGTCTCCAAATGATTGTGAATCAATAGAAGACTTGTTAAGTGAACTGCAGTATCATATTGATGTTGCAGACAGTAAATCTGGAGGTACCAGTGTTTCCTCATGCAATCAAATGCATGAAGAAATTTTAGCAGAATTATTGTCTCCAGGTATTTCAACGGAGCTCTCAGAAACTGGGGAGGCCGATGTGAAGTATTTGGAAATGGGAGACAACCATGATCCAGCCCCAGAACCCACTGAATTAACTAATGATCCCCAGAACATACATCTGAAACAGGAGCACAATTATTGCAGCCCGACCAAGAGGAGCCAGTGTGACGCTCAGGCAGTCCTACAGATAAACAATGCCTGCATCAGGACATTAAACTTGGAGAGCCCCGTGAAGACTGATATGTTTGATGAGTTTTTTCCTACTGCGTTAACTTTGGCAAATGACACCTTCGACTTAACTCATTTTGATGAGTATCTGTTTGAGAATTATTGAATATTTGTAAACTCTTTAATATTTATTATTGCTGTTAGAAAAACTTAACTGCGTTTTCAGGTATACACTGTCCTTGTAATAATCATGAATGAAATTTAAGCTGCTGAAAGTTTTACCTTTGGTCCTGCCCCTGAAGCATGTAACCTGTTATACAAATTAAAATCATTAGGAATTGTTTCTCCTTCTTGATTTCATTTTGTGGTAAAGTACTTGTAGGGGAAAGAGGATATCAAATGCAGAGATAAAAAACACGTCCAGTTTCTAACCATTTGTACATTAGAGTGCATTACATTTCTGGATTTTTAAACTGTGATCATGTTGCTCAAGAGAAATTACATTTTGTACCGACAAGTTTTGGTATAAAGTGTATGAATGAATGGTGGTTTTGCTTATGGTTCTGTGGTCTCATGTAAGAGCCTGAGGGTTTTTCTTTCCCCCTGTGGTGCTGTGGGATGTAAACTTCCTCAGTGCCACTTGTCTCCTTTTCTCCTTTGTTAGAAAGGATGGCAAGAAACTTACTAGAACTCTGTGTAATAATACGTGATCAATAAATGATCTATAAAAAGAAAAAGCAATCTCTTTAGGAAGTGTGCGGCGTATTTTTGTGTTGCCATAAATACCATCCTTGTGCTCAAGACATCTCTCTCACCCAAGTGAGACACCAGCTAACAGTTCCGTGGGAGAGATTAACCAGTGCTCACCAAGCTTGCTACAATGTTGGGTCGCATTATACGTGAAATGTTAGTTCCTTTAAAACTCCTCATTCCTGTGGGTGAGATACTTCTGTCACATTTTACAGCTAAACAGTACATAGCTGGAGGCCGTAGAACTGAGCTGGCGTAAAAGTGGCTCCCCCAGCAGGTAGAACTGTTGAGCTTGTCGCTCCTCGTTCTGCGTTTAAAGCTTCAGTTAAAGGTTGGATCCCCAAGCAGCATCATCACTGTAGTGATTTGAGTTAAACTCTGGTTTAAGAGTCAACGGTAAAATACCTTTCATTTGCCAAGTTTATTCCCAAATCTTGTTTCGATTATAAAAGTAATGTATATTCTGTGGGGAAACGTGAGTTTTGAATCATCTTAATGACTTAGTGACAACCACTGCAAACGTTTGTCTCTTGATGCAGACCTTTTCCTATTATACCTATGTGTACGATCTGGTTTTCCTTAATAGTATTTTTCCTTATAGTTCCAGGTGCCTCTTGATAATGCCATACATGTACAGATAACCCATTGCACTGATCTTTAGATCCTGAGATGACATTGTTAGGCTGCAACAGTTATCTTTTGTCTCCAAGTTTTATTTTTTAGAATTGGAATCACTGGATCAGTGAATATGTACACATTTAGTCTTGTTTGTCTGAGATGGGGTCCTCTTGGAAAATCGCCCAGGCAGACCTTGAACTCATGCTTTTTTTCACCTCAGTTTCCCAAGTAGGTGGAGTTACAGGCTGCTGCACCGCACCCCGCCTGTAGTTTCAAGTGGTGGTGATGGTTTCGTTGGCTTCCCTGCGCTCTCACCAGCACTAGGTGATGACAGTGGAGGGACAAAGGGGAAACTGGCCTTGTCTGTTTACGTTTCCATGGTTGCTGTTGAGGTGGAGCATTTTTTGTAACTGTCGGTTCCTTGCATTTCTTTAAAAAATTCCTTGTGCATCCCACTGAACAAGCGCTTGTAGATTACTTACTCGTAAGGGTTCAGCACTGTTGTAAACCTGAGAGGAGAACGTGAAATAAATTTTTGCTCTTGAAAGAGTTTGTCTTAAGGAGATAATAGGTGGTAGAAGGTGTACGTACAATTCTTGGTATTTTGGGTAGCCATGAGCAAAGTCACCATGAAATACTGTTGCTGAGGGAAATAACAGGATTAGGTTCCTGTGAGCCCCTATAATCACATTCTTGTAAACCAATCAGTAACCATGGTCTTTTTTTGTGTGCGTTTCTGCTCACAGATAACAGATAATCTTAGTATTAATTTAGTAGCGTTGAACTCAAGACCAGCAGCATTATAACTCAGGCCTGAATGAAGCTTATTTAACAGGAACTTACTGTTTAAGGTGTATTGTGCCTACCTTGTGCTTGGAAATACTAGACAGTATTTGGCTGTATGCTCAGGCCCATTTTAAACAGTGAAATCACCAAGACGCATAAAAATGAAAAGATGGCATTAAATAGACCACAGAAACACCTGTAGGATTATAATACGGAAGTTAAAATAAGGTGGTCGGAGCTCAGCTGGGAGTGTGCGTTCAGCATCTCACGTTTTCTTTTGAGTATGTCCACAAACGGCCGCAGAAAGCGAAAGTGTTGGCTTTAGGGTTACAAGTAAGTTTTAGCAAGTAAGTGAACTTATCAGTATGGAAATTGCAGGCAATGAGGACTGATGGTTAGACGGCAATAAATACTGTGGGAGAGACGGTGAGGAGGAGACCGATTTTGGACTGGACGAGAGTCTCGGAGTTGGGTGACATTTGGAAAAGCTAGGGAAGCAGATGTGACAGGGAGGGCGCAAGTCATGAGCAACAAGTGTGTTTGGCACTTTGTGTAACAAAGTGCCTTTGGGAGATCTGCACGTAACGAATCTCTTCAGTTCTGGGGGCTGGGAAGGCCAAGATGAAGGCGCCAGCGGTGTTCTCAGAAGGGCCCAAAGCCGTGGAGAGCGGATGTCTGCTAACCACTTTAATCTCTAACTCTTCCCTCACGTTCACACTGCTCAGCACCCCTGGCCTCAGCTGGCCTCAGCTGCTGTGGTCTCCACACTTGCCCCCCATTCATGCTGAAATGCAATCCCCAGTATAATACCAAAGGTGAGAACTAGTGTGAGTGGGTGTGTGAAGGTAGGGATGGTGAGGAAGTGGGGCTGTTGGCCCACTTTTAAAACATTTCCTGGTGCCTAGTAGGGAAGTATTAGGTCAAAGTTTTTCCCTGTCTTTTAGGATGGGAGATGGAATGTGCTCTATTTGTGTGTGAATGTTACTGGGAGAGAAACGTGGATGAGAATCAGCAGTTGCAGAAGATTTCTCTGGGGATGGGATCCCGTGTAGAAGAGGAGGGAGGGTGTGACCTTAAGGGCCAGAATACATCATTTTAATAGGAGGCAAGACAGTACATAGTTACAGAGACTGGCAGAAAAAGAATGAAAGCTGCCTTCCGAGTATTTCCTCAGGGAAACATCCACTGTGAAGGAAGGAGCTGAAGTCCGCTGAACTAGTTTCAGAGCGAGGAGAGCTTATCCAATAGGGCCATTTGCGGAGCCCACTGGGTTTTTAGGGTCTTAAGTTTAACCGAGACCAGCTAAGACAACGGGGCTTGTTTGGTTTGGTTTGGTTTGGTTTTTGTTTTCTCCTGTCTAGTAGCTGTGCAGGTGCAGGTCGGAGAGTAGTATTCGGGAAGCTGGATTTATCCATAGTAGACAGAGGAAAAAAAGAATTAAGATTTTATCCAAGGGCAATGCTGTAACTTGGATCTAGAACGTCCCCCAAAGGCCTGTGTACTAAATTCTGGGTCTCTGGCTTTGCCCTGCTTGGAAGTAGTGGAGCCCACTGCTGCCTAGGGGGCGTCCTCAGGCCATCAGGAGCCCCCAAGGAGGACAGTGCAACCCCGCTTTCCTCTTCTTTTTGCTGCCTGCCCATGAAGAGTCTTCCATCATCATGTGCTGCCTTACCACAGGCCCAGGGATCATGGGAGGAAACTTAAAACTGAGCCAGGTCAGGCTTTTCTTTTTGTAAGTTGATTATCCCGGGCATTTGCTAGCAATAACGGACACAGGTAATGATTATCTCGATGGGTAAGGAGAGCGCACTGAAAGGGTGGGTTGGAGGAGCATTCCAAGCCAGCCAGCAGCTGGTGGAGCAAGGAAGCTGGTTAGAAACTGGTGCGGTTGAAATGAAGCTTTTGGAGGTCGCAGAACTTGGTGATAAAAATGTCTCAAGTATAACAAGGAGAGCGCATGAAAAGCTTAGGAAGGAAGAGGCCCAGGTGGTGTATGGCTTGTCTGAGGGAAGGCAAAGTAATCTAAATGGTTGTAGCAGTCCTGGTACAAAGAAATACACAGTGATTCAGTAGCCACCATACTGAAGGAAAGTCAGAATATAGCTGGCTATCCATGGGTTCCCTGTCTGCAGATTTAAATTCAGTGTTAGAAAAATTTTGTATCTGGACTAAATTATCTACAGACCTTTCCCCTTATCATTATTTGCTAAATAACAGTATGGCTGGGCAGGGTGGCGCACGCTTGTAGTCCCAGGACTCAGGAGACTGAGGCAGGAGGATCATTGTGAACTTGAGACCAACCTGGGCTACAAAGTGAGCGCAGGGGCAGCCTGAACTGCATAGTGAGATCCTGTCTCAAAATTAAAAAAATAAATAAATAAATAACAGAATGACAGCTATTTACATAGCATTTACATGGTATTAAATACTGTGGGTTTTCTAGAGATGATTTAAAATATATGGGAGGATGTGCATGGATTCTCTGCAAATGCTACACTATTTTATAGCAGGGACTTGATCTGAGGAGGATCCCAGAACCAATCCCCCAAGGATGTGGAGGTGACAACAAAAGGAACAGCAGCAGTGATTCAGTCTCAGGGATTGCTTCAAAGGCTGCTCAGGGTTTTAAGGGCGATGGAGAGCAGCAGTTGAAACAGCAATGAGGAAGAACCTGGCCCACCTCTGGGTCCAGCTGTGTAACGGGAGACGAAAGAGCCATGATGGACGGGGCCGTAGGCGCTGTTTCTTGTGGGAAGAGTCATTTCGCTTGGTGCAAGGGCTGAGTGGCAGGGGGGACTGTGGGTAGAGTTGCCATGGGAGGTCCTCGGACGAGAGGCCCAGGATAAGAGATCAAGCAGTTGGGTGAGATTAGATGTGGACCTTTAACATCCCAGGAGGCTGGAGTTCCTGAGGTGACAGGACTCCATCAGAGTGCAGGTCATGATGGGACGAGGACAGGGAGTGCTCTTGGTCGCCTTCATCTTCACTGGCCTCTTGCAGGGTGGACGTCTCTGGAAGGGAAGAGGCTTGAAGCGCCCGTCTGCACAAGAAGCAGGAGCTTCAGGCTTCTCCCAGCCCCTCGCTGAATGGGGGTCTTACTCACCAGGAATAAGGATCCCCTCTGTCTGAGGCAGCCTGGTACGCAGGCCCCTCTGCTTTAACCTTGTAAGAAAGTAACTTTAAAACAATCCACTTTTGTTTCTTGCTTCTGCTTTTTTCTGCTCTCATCTGAACAGGCTTCTAGTTCGTGGATGGAATGCTGCTCCATTAATGAATTGCTAAAAATTAAATCATAAAACTCAATTTGTTTCCGGACATTGTGGTGCATGCCTATAATCCCAACACTAGGGAGGCTGAGGCAGGAAGATCATTGTGAGTTCAAGACCAACCTGGGCTACAAAGTGAGCTCAAGTCTAGCCTGAACTGCATAGTAAGACCCTGTCTCAAAAAGACAAAAAAAAAATATATATATATATATATATATATATATGTATTAAAATAAAAAAAAATTAAAAACTCAGTTTGTTGAAACTTTGGTTGTTTTAGATAGCTTTTCACTACTAAGGCCTCCACTCCCATATCCCTGCCAGGGTTCCCCCAGCAAAAACAGAAGACGACAGGGCAGGGCTCAAAATTACATCAGGAGGCGCATTCATGAAATGACCTTTATTCTGCAAACAGCAAAAGTTCAAAAGTGACCATAAATGTTTGGTATTGGAGATGTTTAAAATAATCATTAGATTAAAAATAACCACAGAAACAAGAAAGCATAAGAAACAACTCTGTGAAATATTCCAGGCCACAAATAAAAGTGCATTTTTCTGCTTAGTCACTAGGAGTACTCGGTAGCTTGGTAAAGTACCCTTCTGGCCAGTTCCCCCTCAATTATACCCCTCCCACTGGGCTAGGAGGCAGAGATTACCTAAATACATGCAAGCGTTCCTACAGCTCACACGGTATCTAACGCTGTCCTGGGCTCCCAGGCAAGGCAGACCAGGCCTAATTAGCAAGATGGCAAAAAGTTCGCAGTTGTAAACTGATGTCTCACTGGCTATGGAGTTGTGGATTAAAGAATCTTGTACTTGGTAATTAATAGAGAAATCCTAAATTTAAAACTCTAGTTCCATATTGGGTCTTGACCAATCCATATCTTTAACTATAGAACAGAGGTAGCAAACCTATAGCACATGTGTTGTTTGTGAAAAGATGGTGATGTATGAGTTGTTCTTTCTAAACTAAAATCTCAATATGCAGGTTGAATTGCAGTGTTGGCACTTTGCAATGTATAAGTGGGTTTGGGGTTGCAGTTTGGGCATTCATCTCTAAAAGGTTCTATAACTGCTGTATTTATTACAGTGATTTTGAATAATCAGACATACACAGTGTAAGTGAATACATTGCTCAGTTAACTGTAAGACATTATTATGCTCACACATGTAATAATCTGCATGTATTACAAAGACAATTTATAATCTCCATATTGTGAAATGTGTATTTGATATACTTATTCGGGAGCAACTAGTTTGAGTCATATTTGACATTTGATTTATGCTGCTTTTCCAAAAAAAAACAAAACAGTAAACCAGATGTGGTGGTTCACACCTGTAATCCCAGCACCCTGGGAAGCTGAGCCAGAGGACTGCAAATTTCAGTCCAGCGTAAGCAATTTAGTGAGACGCTGTTCAAAACAAAACAAAACAAAATAAAACAAACAAAAGTAACTCAATTTCCATGAAGGAAAACTAATGTGTGGTAAATATGGTAAAGTGGTAAATATGGCACTTCACTGGATCTCATTAAAATAAAAATTAATGTATGGTACAACTGCAAACTTTTTGCCAATAAAAACTAAAGTATGGTAAATACGGTAAATCTGGTAAATATGGCACTTGACTGGATCTCATTAAAATAATGCACAAAAGCAATGCAAACCAGTATCTGTTAATGGTGCAAATCTCCCTAGAAGTTACTCTGAAAGGGTCACTATCAGGAAAGCCCCTCATCTCCATTGTTCCAGATTGTAACAATAAAGCACTGTATTACAATCTCAAAGCAGCTGTTTTTGTCTCATCTTTCACTACTAATTTTACATGCCTATTTAATCGCTCATCAAAAAAAAATCTGGTTTCTTTGGACTATTTCTGATTCTTTGTGTTACCTTAAAATCTTCAGATTAATAATGTTTCCATGAACACTTTGGATTTATCAACAATGAGAATACAAATTCAGTAAATAAAAGCCATGGCTCCTTAATTTGGTGACCAAGGACTCTGCGATAGGCTCTGTATTGCCCTTGGATATCAATCGTAAACAAAATTTTGTCCATGAATATGCATATTTTTTTCTTAATTTTTTTTTTTTTGGTTTTTTTTCTCCGGTACCGGGAACCGAACTCACGACCTTGCGCTTGCCAGGCAGGCGCTTTAGCCGCTGAGCTAAATCCCCAGCCCAAATATGCATGTTTTGAGGAGAGGGTCTTTGGCTTCCCATTTAAGTTTTGTTTCCTGTTGTGTTGTGTTGTGTTTTTTTTTTTTTTTTGAATGAGGCTCAAACCCAGTCCATTTAGCTTTCCACAGGGCTCCATGAACCCCTGTAGTAGTCTCTGGGGAAGTCTGACTGAAATAAATGAACACTGTCCGGGACGTTTCCCTCCTGTTTCCATTCCCAAGCCTTGCCCAGCCGTCCCTTGAGTTGCATCCGTACCTTTCTCTCTAGACCCACCTTAACCCCAAGCCTCCTGGCCCCTCCCTTGAAGTATAATTCTTTTCACTGTTCTCGGAGTTCTCATTTCCCCTGTACTGCCGCCAGACCAGCTGCCTAACGTGGCTTTCATTCATCCGGAGGCAGAAACCTCGAAGTTACTCCCTTACCTTACCAGGTGGCATCTCACCGCATCCCTGGGTCTCCAGGGCCCTTCCACAGCTAAGGAGATCTCCACAGCTTCCTCTTCGAGTAGGAGCATCCTCCATACCGCTTGTGCCCACCCACCTGCCCTCCCACCAGTCTCCCCAGCCTTAAACGGCCCTCCCTGCCTTGCTTCCTTTCAGATCCTTCGGGGTTGTTTCGAATTTTCCATGAAAACGGAACTCTGGTCTACACTGGCCATTATAACCACCCAGGCACGTTTCCCCGTGGGCTCCTGCTGATGCTCCTTCCCTGATTGTTATCTGACTGTCCGCCTCTGGGCACAGCACCTGGGGAGGCAGGGGCTGCTCCTGCGCCGGGCTCAAGTCCTGCGCCAGGCCTGTCCAGAAGCGCAAAGAAGTCCGGGTGCGGTGCATAGTCTTCATGAATTCCCACCGAGTCTACATGATGAAAGCTCTTGGGTTGCAGGGTAGCTGGGGTTCTCAGAGGACGGGCAGCAGGGTAGGCTACGCTGAGAAGGCGGCTCCTCAGTTGGCGTTGCCTTGGAAGGGAAGTGGAGGTGGGGAAGGCAGAGTGAGAGGCCCCTGGGGTGTAAGCCCAGGACCATTCAGGGAACCCAGGAAGTGCGCAGAACCAAGGGAAGTGCTGAAGCCGAAGCGCTGCAAGACAGGTGTGGATCTTGTTGACCCTGTGTGCTGAGCTTGAGGAGCTGCACCCTGAAGGAAGTCTCCTGGAGCCTAAGATTATCATCCCAAGGAGAAGATGGTCTCTGCTGGAAGGAGTTTATAACCTTGGTAAAGACGTTCTCTGAAGGTACACATTCTAAGTCCTCCTTTTTTTTTTTTTACCTTTATTTTTCTTTAACTCCTGGAAGCTTTTCATCTGTGGGTTTTTTTTTGTCTTTTTGGGGCAGGGTCTCACTGTGCAGTTTAGGCTGGCCTTTGTAGCCCAGGCTAGTCTCGAACTTGCAACGATCCTCCTGCCTCAGCCTCCTGAGTGCTGATATTACAGGTAGTCCTGACAGTTTTAGTGATAGCAAATACATTGTTCCTCTTAAAAAATTAAATTAGATCGGAAATGTATAAATGGTTTTATGACTTAATCCCCCCCCCCATCCCTTGTTTCCACTGTAAAATACCCTTAAAAGTAGGCGGGAAGCAGGCCATTTTGATGAACTTCAGCAAAACCCCAACCTGAGAACGTTCTGGGGGCTCCTACCTGTTAACCTGCCTGCAAGTCCATCCTAAGCAATGCCCTGTCTCCTTGAGGGCTCCTAACGATACAACAGAGAACACTGTGACGCCAGCAGTTACTTGATAAATAGGACCGGTCAGCACCGCCAGGCCTCCTCTGAGAGACACCTGGTGACTCGGTTCCCTCTGCCTCCTCGGGGCTCCCAGCTCTGGTCCTGATACAGAAGATTCCAGAGACAAAGCGTCCACCCCCTCACTGTCTTAAGCTCGGCAGAGAATTATAACGTGCACGTCGCTATCTTTCTACGAAGTCTTAAGTGAATCATCTACTTGAAGAATGCTTGTGTCCCCCGCGAGACTAGAGTTGAAAATATGTCGTGTGAAGCTTTTAAACAGAAGCCTCTCCTCACCCCGTACTATTTCTGCTTGAATTAAACTTCAGGGGAAATCTGTGGCGACCTAAGGTAAACGGGACATCTTTTCCTAGATTTAAGTCCATTGTCCAAAAGCTGTGACCAAGCTTCAGTGACCCATTTCTTAGGACAGTGTGCTTCCACTCTTCTTTTTTTTGAGACAGGGTCTCTCTAAGTAGTTCAGGCTGGCCTTGAGCTCGCTATGTAGCGCAGGCTGGCCTCGAACTCATGGCGGTCCTCCTGCCTCAGCCTCCTGAGTGCTGGGATTACAGGCGTGCTCCACCACGCCCGGCTTCACCTCATCTTTACGGAAATACACACAGCGCTATGGGGTAACTACACTCTCCGTTGGTGGGGTCAGACAGTTCGGAGAGAAGCCACAGGCATTCACGTGGGTCGTGGCTGCTTTTCCGTTTCAGTGGTTCCACGCTGGTGTCCCCGAGCGTGCGTGGGAGCCGAGAGTCCTCAGCAGCAAACCTAAGCCCCTCGGTATTGTCTTCTGGGCTAGAAACGGTGTAGCGTTATGCTCAAATCAGGATAAAAAGCTCTCAAGGTTACATTCCATTCTCGAAAAGAACTCCGTCCCTGGGTGGGCTCGAACCACCAACCTTTCGGTTAACAGCCGAACGCGCTAACCGATTGCGCCACAGAGACCCGGCTTCTCAAGCTCCCGCGCGCCGCTTCCACATTTCCGCGGCGGCTCTCGCCACCCTGGGCGGCGCCGCCCTGGGCGGAGGACCGCGGCGCACCGGCCGGAGCTGCGGGGCTGGCCCTCGGGAGTGTCAGAGCCGGGCGGCGGGGCGGAGTTCCCTGGGGACAACGCGCCCTCCTCGGCGCAGCGGCAGCCTCTCTGTGAACGTGGGCACGAGCGGGATCCTCCCCGCGAGGCCTGCGCGCCGTGCACCCGCCGCCGGGGGACCGCGACCCGCCAGGGCCAGGAGCCCGGGCTCCGAGGAATGCTAGCGACCGAGGATGAGGTCGCACGGCCAGAACAGGACTCGCGCTGGGAGGGGCAGGGATGAGGGCGCTGGCGAGGTTAGGCCCAGACCCGAGCGCAGTGCGCTTTTTCGGGGCTGGTGTTTGCTCCTTCCTCTTAGACTTCCTCCTTCCCGTTATTCTCCCCGTAACAGTTTAAAGACAGAGGCACTGCGGACTGTGTGTGGGCTTGGCACATCACAAAAGTGCATCTTTTGGTCACCCAAGAACCAGGGCGAACCCCTTTGGGGAGATCGTGTCGTGGGCTAACTTTCTCCTGGACAGGCGGATGGCGAGAGCTTTGGCGAGAGCTGCCGTCCCCGCTCCTCAGCCCGCGGAAGGGGAACTGATCGGGTGCTCCGCGGCCAGCCCTGCCCTGCGCCTTCCTCCAGGCTTCCGTTCTAACTCAGCCCTCCCGTGCGCCAGCCTCCTCCGCCCGCTCCGGCTCCCTGTCCTCTTCCTTCTTCTCTCCGCCTTGTCATGTACACAGTTCAGGATCCTTAAGTGCATTGACGCAACCACGGCCACCGTCCGGGTCCGGAACCCTTTTGCCTTCCCCAGCTGACGCTCCATCGCCCCTGCGCTCCGACAGCACCGCCCGCTCTGTGTCTGTGCTTGCGAGCGCTCCAAGAACCTCACACGAGGGCTGGGGTGCAGCTCAGCGGCACAGCACCTGCCTGGCAAGCGCGAGGTCCTGAGTTCGACTCCCGGTGCCAAAAAAAAAAAGAGAGAGAGAGAGAGCCTCGCACAATTGGGACCACGCAGTCTGTGTGACCGGCTTCCTTTGCATCTTTGCTTTCAGCTTTCTGGGGGACAGCCCCCAAAGGGGAATTGCTGGCTCTATGGTTCCCCGCAGTGGCTGCATTTCACCTTCTCACCAGCAGGATACAGGATTCCAATTTTTCCACATTTAAAAAAAATAGTAACCATCCTAACGGGTAGGAAATGTTACCACTGTGGGCTTTTTTCAAATATTGGTAATACTGCACACCCTT
The DNA here is from genome assembly GCF_000276665.1 of Chinchilla lanigera. Taxonomy (NCBI): domain Eukaryota; kingdom Metazoa; phylum Chordata; class Mammalia; order Rodentia; family Chinchillidae; genus Chinchilla; species Chinchilla lanigera. The sequence goes on along the minus strand of NW_004955431.1, from coordinate 15,162,195 downwards.
TCTACGCCTCTCCTTTTTTTTTCTTTTTGGTACCAGGAATCGAACTCAGGACCTTGCGCATGCGACGCAGGCGCTGCGCTGCTGAGCTATATATCGGGCCCTAGGTTTCTCCTCTGAAGCTTTCCTTGTATTCGTTGTTTCTCCAGCACGATCTGCCTCTGTTCAGTGAGGAAGAGCCTGGGCTGAGGAGGCAGCCTCAGGTGGGAAGGGGAGGGAAAGGCCTGAGGGCTTGCGGAGTGGAGCCTGTGCGGGCAGAGTGGAAGAGGGAGGGTTCTTCTCATCAGGACCGTCCAGAGATCCTGCCCTCAGAGAGCTTGCTTACCCGGTGTCTTTGTGTTAACTCTTGAGCGTGTATGTGTGCGGTGTTTGTGCCACCACTGAAGATAGAATCTGCGTCCTCTGCCCGAGAACTACTAGAACAAGTCATGCTTCCTGACGTGCACTTTTAAAAGTTGAAGTGATTCTAATTTAATGACATTTTGACTGTGGCATCTTAACCGTGGGGACTTCTTATGTAAAGGTTTAGGTGACGATCTCCTTTTTGGTGATTTTTAAAAAACACGGAGTGGCATATGCCAATCAATAAGGAATAGAACTTTATTTTCCTGTAATGCCGCTAAGTTTCTATTTTGATTCTCTACCCTTTTCTCCCAGTGCAGGAACTCGAACATTCCAGGCAAGCACTCTGCTCCCGAGCCACACGTTAGTTCACGATTCGCTGTTCTTTTGCTGCCAGAGACAGTCTCAGTAAGTTCGAGGTCTCCCTGGGCCCTTGCTGGACTCATTTCCCGGTGCTAAGGCTTTTGGCGGGGGAGCAGTCTGGCCCTCGAGTCACGCATGCTGGCGGCTGGAGAGGGAATCTGGCTCCCTGGACAGTCCTGGTGGCTGCCATGCTCCGCTGAGGGCGAGGACTTGCTCATGAAATTGGCTTGGTATCACATATTCCATCAAGCCACGTCTGGGGCAGTCCACTGTGTGTATGGGACCCCAAGCACTTCTGGTCTCATCAGTCCCACCGTACCTCTAGTTCTCTAGCTCCAGGCTGTGGGACGTACAGGCAGCTGTGGGGTCTGAGAGGCCCCTGCGAAGGTACCTACCTGAAAGGACATCGAGGAAAACCCCACCTGAGCCCCACTAGAGAGTCTAAGGCTGCTCTTTCGGTCACACACGTTCAAAGGTGGTACTCAGCTTTTCCTCTAAGCCCAAGTTCTGGGGTCTCTTCCTGCATTTTCATGTGTGTGTCATGGTTTTCTGGAAGATGGCATTCATGGGCCAGTTTGTATTTTCATAATTGCAGCTACTTCTCAAACTGTGGAACAGGCATTCCAGAAGCCAGGTGGTTTTGTCCACTGAAATTATACCCTCAAATAGAATGCAAGCCCTCTGAGGACGGCAATTTCAGTCCCCTCGCTTCCTGCTGCATCCTCAAGTGCATACAGCAGTGCCAGGTTCCTCACAGATGCTCAAGAGCTGGGTACTGAGTCAGTGAGTAAATGGAAACCATACACCACAACGTAAACTGAAAAAATAAAATGCAATAGAAGAATGAAGTTTCTAATATGTGAGTGGCATTTACCATGAATATGGGAAAAATCCTTTACAACACCACTAAAAGCAGAACAAAAACGGGGAACACGAGCATGAACAGAAAGCTACCCGAAGACAAAAATACATGCAGTACAACCATTATAGAAAATAGTATGGAAGTTCCTAAAAATGTTAGAAATAAGACTACTAGTGGATCTAGCTATCGTGCTACTGGGTATATAGCCCAAAGAAATGAAACTGATATGTTGAAAAGACACTTAGTGGCCTGTCTCCACTGAAGTTATTCGTAACACCCAACAGGTGAAATAAACCTGTGTATCCACCAGCGGATAAATGGATAAAGACAATGTGGCATACACACACAAAGGAATATTATTTGGCCTTGAAAAAGAAGGAAGTCCTGTCACTTGCAACAGCATGGCTGAATCCAGAGGGTATTTTATTAAGTGACATAAGTCAGGCACAGACATGCAAATACTGCATGGTCTCACTCATCTCATGGGTTGAACTAAAATGTTAAATTTGTAGAAATAAAATAAAATGGTACTGTCAGGGGTTGGGAGTGGAACTGGGGTAAAGGAACAGGGAGATGTTGGTCAGAAGGTACAAAGCTTCTGTTAGACAGTAGGAATGCGTTCTGGAGAACTATTGTATGACGTGGTAAGAGATCACAAAGATGTGAGGTGAAGTACGTGTTGAATAATTTGCTTTAATCGTTGCAAATCTACCATATTATATCCCATTGTATGTGCAGTTGTGTCAGTTAAACTGTACATGACCCATATAACCATAAAGGTTTGGTCTCACTGGTAATCAAAATAAAAAAATAAATGACATAAAAATGTCCCTTCCTCCAAATGGCATAGAAGAACAAGGCATAATGTGAAAACTACAACACCCAAAGAATGTTTAAAAATATAAGGTCACGATAAAATGTTAAGCAAAGAAAGTAAGACGCGTGACCCTATAACCATGAGAATATTATTTCCAAAGAATATTTAGCAACAGGGCCGTGATAACAACGTTAAGCCAGAGGATAAGCCGTGGAACTGTGTAAGCGTGCCCATTCCTGGGGGCGCTGGTTTTGTTTGTGCTGGTGCTATTAGAAACCGCTCCTACAGCCCTCTTCCTGAAGCCCGGGACAGCATGAGGCAGGAGAGATCACTGCACCTGTCCCAGAGTGCTGAGACAGCAGTCTGTCCCAGGTTGTGGGGACAGTGTGTGGGGCAGTCAGATTCAGATCCTGGGGTCAGACTCCAGAGGGCAGCTTGTGGTCTTGACCAGATAGATACCTTTCATGTACAGTGCAAGCCTAAATCGTGTGTGTGTGCGTGTGTGTGTGCGCGTGCACATGGTGTAACATTTGGAAATTATCCAATTTACTATTAGGGTTATCTCCAGATGGTAATGTTTATATTTTTTACTGCTCTCCACTATTTTCTTAAGAGTTCAAAGCAAAAACCCCTTGAGGGGTCAGTGTCAAAAGACAGCAGCCGTTCCCTAAATTACAGATAGGGGGTGGGAGATGGTTATTTCAGCAGTGGTGGTCCTGTCTAGGAGCAGAGCTGTGTCAGCTTGTGAGTGACAACCTCGGCCCTGTGCACACACAGAGGTCTCCACCAAGCACAGTGTCACAGTCACGTTGGTCTCGTTCAGCTCTTTCACCCCCTGAGAAAGAGGGGTCTGCAGCCCCCACAAACCATGCTAGTGAGCGAGTTCACAGCGTGACTTCAGTGATAATCATGCTTTCACTTAAAAGCAGCTGTGGTTCCTGACAATGGAGGTGACTTTTGCCTTCCATTCAGTTGTTTAAAATACCTCGTTACTGGGCATGGTGATGCGTGCCTGTAATCCCAGCACTTGAGAGGCTGAGGCAGGAGGATTGCCGGGAGTTTGAGGCCAGCCTGGGCTACACAGTGAGTTCAAGCCCAGCCTGGACTACAGAGTGAGACCCTATTTCAAAAACACCAAACCCAAACAAAACAAAACAAAACCTCATCACCCTGTCTAATTTTTTTTCTCTTTTTGTTACAATGATTATTTCGACTTGGGTGGGATAACTGCAAGAGACTGCGAAGACTTTTTTTAACCTTTGCAAATGTGGAGCACTATGAAATGCACCATGCGGAGTGTTAAATGACAGCAGGCTGCTACTGACTGAATTAGCAACAAACTGGGCTGCAGTTTCGAGGTCTCTTTTCCCTTCAGGGCTCTCCAGACACTCTTCCTGCCGAGGGTTGCTTGCATCTGTGGAGTGGGGAGAAGATACGTTAAACAAGTTTCAAGGTAGCTGGTGCCAGCTGCATGGCGCCTGTAGTAAATGTCTTGAGACACTGAGGTGAGAACAGTTAGAAGCTGTCAGTAGAGACCCTGCGGCAGACAAGTGGCAAGACTGGTTGTCCAGAGGACGCGTCAGGGATGAGGAGGACAGGACGGAAGAGAAAAAGGCCAGGGATGCTGGACTTGGAGGAAGCTACTCAGAGACAGAATGGGAGTCCCTGAGTACTAGGCTGGAACCCCGGCCTCCAGAAGAGCGCTCTTCATAATCAGGGGAAATTTTATGTGGCTTGCTCATCCAAGGGGTGGTGTATTATGAACTGCAATGAACTGCGCCAGGAGCGTCACTCGGGCAGGCGTCATTTCAGCCAGTTGATTCTTGTTTGCACGAGATACCCTCGTATGTCTGCTACTTGTTTTATGTCGAGTATTTTTTGCATACCTTTTTTTTTTTTTTTTGGTTTTTCTCTGGTACCCGGAACCGAACTCACAACCTTGCGCTTGCCAGGCAGGCACTTTGCTGCTGAGCTAAATCCCCAGCCCTTGCACACCTTTTTATTTAGAATGTTGCATTTGTCTTTGGTGTTTATTTCTAGTCAAACCTAATAATAAGTTCTGGTTATTTTCCATTAGTAATTCATGCTTATTTTATTTGTGAAAACTAATCTGCAATTTTGTATTACGATCTATAAAAACTCATCATAAAAGTACATTAGATATAATTTTTCCCCTTCTCCAGAACTCAGAGCTATTCTTTTACAATGCAAAGCAGACGTATTTGGGACCCTGAGACTGAACAGGAAGGAAGTGCCAAAGATCTGCAAAAGAGCAAACTGAAAAAGGGAGAAATGTCAGCAGGTCAGAGAGGAGAAGTCATGTTATGAAATGGAAAGCTGAGAAAAGATGTCTCCGTGTGTTCAGCTATTCATAATGCAGAAATGATAGAAGTTGAAAAAAGAAATGCAACTAAAAAAATTCCAATAGCAGTCAATGATCATAATAATTCTGTGGGTGATGCTGACAGAGTTGACCAACATCTAACACATATCCTATAACCAAAAAGTGAGGAAAAATTATTATTATAAAATATTTATGCACATTCTGGACTAAGCAGTATGAAACTCATTCGTAAGTTATTCAAAACAAATGAGTCCAAAGTCACTTACAGTTTTCTTTGGTCATTTTGAGGCAGGGTCTTGCTATGCAGTTCAGGCTGGCTTTGAGCTCACTTTGTAGTCCAGGCTGGCCTCAAACTCACAGTGATCCTCCTGCCTCAGCCTCCTGACTGCTGGGGTTAGGCATGTGCCACCACGCCTGGCCATTTACAGTTTAGATTAGGTCTAATAGACCAAATAATTGAAAAATACATGATAGTGAAATGCCACTCAGGACATCCATTATTATGTAATGGGAAGACATTGTATTGAAAGTATACCCCTCCCCAGAAAAAAAGGAGGGACCAACAGGACAGGGTAAAGTGTCTTCAGAGAAAGACAATAATGCAAAAAGAATTCAGAAAGAGCCTAGTTACTACTGTCCAGACTGTAACCTTGTGTTGTGTAGTGGATGTTTTAAGATATACCATACACAGAAAAACTATTGAATAAATTTGATAAACCTGTCATTTTTATATTGCCTGTTTAAGTATCTTATAAAACTAACAAAAGTACACAATTTTTGGTCACCCTGTATTTAAATAATTGAACTGGTCAGTGATTAACCATTATGATGTGTTATCCAGTGTGCAAAGAGGATGTGCTGAACTTTTTTTTTTTTCGACACTACACTGCCCAGACTGGTCTTCAACTCCTGCGCTGAAGTGAGCTTCCTGCCTCAGCCTTCTGAGTAGTTATGAATATAAGTGTGCACCACTGCATCTAATGTTGCACTAAGCATTTCAAAGAGAAGGAGACTTGATCACTGCTAGGTTTGGGAGGGGGGCGTTCATCAAAAAATGCAAAATAAATTTATTTAACCAGTAGATTTTACTGATCATAATTACTGTCAAAAGGAACCCAGAGGTAGAACTATTGGTCATATCCGGGAGCTGGAGAAAGAAGCAGAGCAGGAGTATTTACCCCTGCGCATGCTGAGTCTGATCTCCAAAGCTACTTGGAGAATGCAGGGCCTTCCAGCCTAGCAAACCAGAACCCACATGCCTGCTAATTCCAACAATTCCACATGAGTCAGATTTATGATTTACAGTATGGTTTTAAAAAACAAACTGCAGGGACGCTACATTAACAGAGGTTATCTCAGACATTTTTCTACTGAAATATCTAGGATCCTGCTTGTTCATCTGTTAGCCTAATCAGAAAACCCCATCAGACCTGAGGCCTTGCTGCCGTGCCTGAGGGGAAGTGGGTTCCGCCAGGCTTCTGTCTCGCACAGATGGTTGTTCATTGGTGCAGCAGAACTTTCAGACAGCAAATGAAGATACCCATGTAACTAACAACCACCAAACTGTTTTGGTTACAAGCAGTATTTTCCTAGAAATTGACTGAGATGAGCGGTAATTTCGGTGACAGTGTGCTAGTCCAAAGGGTACAGAATGCAAGCTGTCAGATTTGTATTAGAGTCATCATTATTAGAGTGGGGTTGATTAGTAGGCGGGGCATGGTGGTTAGCAGCTCAGCTCTACTATTTGCAGGTAACAAATACAAACATGTTTATGAATTCTTGCAAAGTTATGCTGTGGCAAGTATGCAGGAGTCCAGACTGTCTCCCACAGGAACTGGTTCGGAGTCCCTGTATTAGACACTTGCCATCCTGGGCCCAGTGGGTCTTCCCTATATAAAACCATCTGGGCTATGCAGGCTGTCAAGAAACCTGGCCACCCCTCCCCATAGCTCACTGGGGCAATCAAATCTTCCTATCTGTTTCCAAGCACCCTTCAGAATAGGTGTTCTCAAAACGTGTCCAGGGGCCCAGGACCTATTGGGGAGCTTCTAGATTTAAACATCATGATAAACTTGAAGTATAGATTAAGTGTACTTAGCATGCACAAAGTCCTAGGTCTGACCTTAGCAATACACACACACACACACACACACACACACACACATCTCCAAAACAAAGGAATAAACAAAACCTCATATCATGAAATAGTGAGACATTATTATTATTTTTTTATTTTTACAGTGTACAGTGGGAGTCTGCAGATTATGAAGTGTTTGATAATGAAACCAATTACAGGAGCACATAGAAGAATCCAGTCATTTTTCCATTAGAGCAGACATTAATGAGGTCTGTGTTAGCTGTCCATCACTCTGACAAATTGTCTCAGATAAACAACTCAAAGAGAGATTTACTTTAGTTCATGGTTCCAGAGGTTTCAGCTCACATCACTGGGTGCAGTTGCTTTTGAACCTGTGACAGGACAGCACACATCTTGGAAGCACATGGTGAGGGAAAGGTGCTGGCCTCAATGTGGTCAGGAAGCAGAACAACAGGAGGAGGGAACCACGTCCAAACATCCCTGTGGGGAGTGGTAAACCTGGAGATTGACCACACATTTGAGGCTAGAGCAAGGCCAGCCCCAAGAACATGGAGTGCCAGAGGCGAGCCATGTGAACAAGTTGTTGGGACTAGAGCAAAGCCGGTCCAGCAGGTGTCTGGCCTTGGTGTTCCTCCCTGTTGACTACAGCACAGATAGCTCTGAGAATGTTTTGCTTTCAGTGTTCTCAGCAAAACTTTGAGATCTTGCATTTTCGGTCCTGTCGCATGCTTCCCCCCTTTCGCTATGTACAAAGAAAGATGCAGACCATGCTGAGTTGTGGCTGCCTCTCTATCACAGAGGTCGGGTCCCACCCAGTCCCAGCTTTCCTTTTATTATGTGTCTAGTTTTTTCTTAATCTCCTGTCTCCCCCTCTCAGTATCCCACTGGCTATGCAGGTCATGGCACATCCTCTTCAACGACCTCCCCTAGAAACCCACTTCTTGCTATAGGCCCACCTCCCAAACATCCCACCCCTCCTGGTAGTCCATTGCATTATGAATCTGTGGATGGGTGAATCCACTGAGCCCTTGTGATCCAATCACTTTCCAAAGGCCTGGCCTATAGACACTGTCCCCTGGGGATTAAACCTTTCTTTAACACATGAGTTATAATGGGGACATGGTTAGATCCAAACTGTAACAATTTGAAAAAATATAAAACAATGTCATTCTCCTCACTGTTGTTTGCTTGTTCTGGAAAATGTAGTTATTTCTCAAAAGAATAAGTTATTTACTTTCAGTAAGTATTAGGCTTATTACTGTCATTTAAAAATGAGGTATGTCACATTATCAGATCATAGTGAAATGAAATTGGAAATCAATGACAAAAGAAACCACGAGAACTTCATAAACACATGGAAATTAAATAGCACCCTCTTGAACAACCACTGAGTAACAGACAAAATTAAAGAAGAAATTAGACAGTTTCTACAATGAAATGATAATGACAGTACAACATATCAGAACTTATAGGACAAAATGAAAGCAGTCATAAGAGGAAAATTAAAGCAGTGAATACCCATGTCAGGAAAACCGAGCAAGCTCAAATAAATGACTGAATGTTGAACTTCAGGATACTAGAAAGAGAAGAGCAGGCCAAGCCCAAATCTCATACAGGGGTGGAAATTATAAAGATCAGAGCAGAAATTAATGCAACAGAAACTAGGAAAGCAACACAAAGAATCAATGAATTAAAGAGTTGGTTCTTTGAAAGATTAACTAAAATCAACAAACCATTAGCCAACCTTATCAAAAAAGGAAGAAAAATATTCAAATCCATGCATTTAGGAATGAAAAGGGTGAAATAACAACAGATCCTGCAGATCCAGACCATTTATACCTACTTTGAGAACTTGTATTCTAATAAGATGGAAAACACAGACGAAACGGACAGATTCCTGTATATATATATATGAGTAATCAAAGCTGAATCAAGAAGATATAAAAATCCTAAATAAACCAATATCCATCAGTGAAGTCAAAGATGTAATTGGAATCTACCAGCAAAGAAAAGCCTAGGCTCTGATGGATTCGCTGCTAAATTGTGCAAGAAATTTCGAGAAGACCTAATGCCACTACTTTTCAAACTCTTCAATGAAATTGAAAAGGAAGCAATACTCCCAAATTTATTCCTGGAAGCAAGCATTACCCTGATATCAAAACCAGAGAAAGACCCAACTAAGAAAGAGAACTACAGGCCAATCTCCCTAATGAACACAGATGCAAAAATCCTCAATAAGATACTGGCAAACAGAATGCAGGAAATCATCAAGAAGACTGCACACCATGACCACATGGGATTCATTCCAGGGATGCAGGGATGGTTCAACATATATAAATCAATAAATGTGATACACCATATTAAGAGAGCCAAGGACAAAAGCCATATGATCATCTCAATAGATGCAGAAAAAGCTTTTGACAAAGTCCAGCACCTGTTCATGATAAAAAAAAAAACCCTACAGAAAATTCGAAGAGGTGGTCTTTATCTCTATCTGATAAAAGCCATCTGTGATAAACCAAAAACCAACATCATACTAAATGGACAAAAACTGAAGGTTTTCTGTCTAAAATCAAGAGCAAGACAAAGATATCCACTATCACCACTCTTATTCAATATAGTTCTGTAAACTAGCTAGAGCAATTACACAAGAGAGAGAAATAAAAAGAATAGTGATAGGAAAAGAAGAGGTTAAATTATCATTATTCATGGATGACATGATACTTTCCATAGAAGACCCCGAAAACTCTCCCAAAAGACTTCTAGATTTAATAATCAAATTCAGTAGTTGGAAACAAAGTCAACATTCAAAAATTAATAGTCTTCTTGTGCACGAATAACAAAGTCACTGAGAAAGAAATCAGGGAAATAATACCTATCACAATGGCATCAGAAACAATGAAACACCTAGAATCAATCTAACAAAGAAAGTAAAAGACGTATACATTAAAAACTACAGTACTCTGAAAAAGGAGATTGAAGAGGACATCAGAAAATGGAAAGATATCCCTTGCTATTGAGTAGCAAGAACCAATATAGTGAAAATGGCTATACTTCCAAAACTGTTATACAGCTTTAATGCAATTCTGATGAAAATTCCAACAGCATATTTCACAGAATTGGAGAAGACAATCGTAAAATTCATTTGGAACCAGAAGAGACCTAGAATAGCAAAAGCAGTTTGGGCAACAAAGGCAAGGCAGGGGGCATCACAATCCCGTACTTGAAATTATACTACAAAGCTAATATGATAAAAACAGCATGATACTGGTAAAAACACAGACCCACGGATCAATGCAGCAGATTAGAAGAGGCAGAAACAACTTCAGACATACTCAGCCACCTTATCTTTGACAAAGGTTATCAAACACATTCACTGTAAGAAAGCCTGGGGCTGGGGATTTAGCTCAGCGGCAAAAGCGCCTGCCTGGCAAGCGCAAGGTCGTGAGTTCAGTTCCCGGTACCAGAGAAAAACCAAATAAATAAAAAAATAAACACTGTAAGAAAGCCTCTTTAATAAATGGTGCTGGAAAAACTGGCTTTCCACATACCAAAATTTAAATTATACCCATATTTTTCATCATGCACTAAACTAAAATTGAAATGGCTCAAAGATCTAAATATTAAAAAGAGAAACACTAAATCTGTTGGAAGAGAGAAGAGGTAGAACTCTTGAAGACACTGGTGTAGGGCAAAGACTTTATGAACAAATCCATGATTGCACAGGAACTATCACAAAGAACCAAGAACTGGGATTTCATTTTACCAAAAAGCTTTTGCACAGCAAGAGAAACCACCAACCGAGTGAAGAGACAAGTCACATTGTGGGAAAGAATTTTTGTCTGCTGTTTCTCAGACAAACTATGACTATCTAGAATATATAAAGAACTCAAAAATATCAGACCCTCCAAATTTAAAGACACAATCCAAAAATGGACATCTGATTGGATAGATGCTGATTCTCCAACTTGGATCCTATTACAGAAAGCCACCTAAAGCAGTCTGATATCATATAAGGTAAAGAAGAAAGCTTTGTAAGCCACAGAGATACTGGGTTTTATTACCACTGTGTTGCCTAGAGAAAGTTAATTTACACAATATGTAATGGGGTAAATACATGCACATAATGTGATACTAAATGTTGTGTTTCAAGCTGAAAGAAAGGGTTGTAAAGTGCTCACATTTTCTAAAAAGAGATATTAGCTAAACCTACACCATTTATCAAAATTCAAGGAAACTAGCTGCTCTGGTTTGGATCTAAAATGCCTCCCAAAATGCTCATTGAATGCAGTAACAGCTTGGTCCCCAGGGCAGCAGCATTCAGAGGTTGGGCTTCTGGGAGTGATGGGGTGAGAATACTGACCTCATCACAGAATGAAACTATGGATGAGTTAACAGCTGCATAGGCTATTGGGAGGTGGGGTCTGGTCCATGGGACTGAGTCAAGAAGGTATGTCATTGGGGCCCTATCTCATGAGCAGCCTCTACCTCTTAGGCTCTGTGGTCCTGTCTGCTTTCTGCCTGTTGTGGGAGGAGCAGTGTTCCTCCACTTCACCCTTCCTCCTGATATTCTGCCTCACATCCTGGGCCCAGAGACAAAGGGGCCAAGTGACCATGGACTGAAATTCCTAGATGTTGGAGGGGAAGGCATAATAGGGGGTTGATTTTTCTGCTGCCCCTGCAAGTCCCCTGCCCAGCAAGGCTTGAGTTGGGGGAATGAGAAAAGCTGTGACTGAGAAGTAGAAGTTTGAAAATTTAGATGAGACTTGCATTTGAAATTCCTAAAGATGAGTGTCTTGGTTACTGTTCTCTCCTTGCTGAGACAAAATACATGACACCCAAATTAAAGAGGGAAAGGTTTATTTAGCTCACAGTTTGTGGAGGTTTCAGTCCCTACTCAGCAAGCTCCAAGACAGAGTGGCACAGGCAGAGGGCAGCAGTTCATGGCGGTGGAAGACAGCAAAAGCAACAAGAGCAAAAAGGGAGGAGCAGCAGAGAGCAAGCCTCTTTCCCTCCCTTACATTGTACACAAACTACCCACCCCAGGGTGAGTGTAGGGCTCACAACTATAATCCCAGCATTGGACCAGGAATCAATCACAAACTCTAGAAGCCCGCCCCATGACTGCATGAGGCTTTGGGGGACATCAAGACACAAAACATAACATTCTGCCCCTGGCCCCCTGAAGAGTCGTGCACATCCCTTTATGCAAAAGGCATTGTAGTCCATCTCTAAGAGTTGCCCAAGTCCTAATAGTTTCAGCATTGCTGAAAAGTCCAAGTCTTCTCCAAGATTTAAGGCAAACTCTTAGCAGTGAGCCCCTGCACAAATGAAAAGTTAAACCCTTCCAAGATTCAATGGCACAAGATAAACATTACTATTCCAAAAGACACAAACAGGGGCTACGAAACATTGGGACCAAAGCAAGTCCAAACATTAAGTCCTGTAGTTCCATGTGCAACACCCAAGACAATCTGTGGCAAATTGTGAGCTCCATGTGGCTCTGCCTCTATGGCACTTCTGGTTGTTGTAGCTCCCATAGCTTCTCTCTTAGGCCCACTCTGCTCCCTCCTTGCAGCTTTCCTTAGATGATCCACATTCCTGGCTTTTCCAAACTTCTGAGTTCTCCACTGCACCTTTGGTTTCACACTCACAGCTTCCCACACTGCCCTCTCAGGGGCACACTGCCTGGCCTCCCAGGACTTCTGAAATCTAGGTGGAAGCCTTCTTAACCTCAGAACTCTTGCATTCTTCATGTGCCTAAAACCAGCACTACATGGATGATGCCAGTGTCTGCTGCCGGCTGGAGCAGTAGCCAGGCTTTCTTCTCTCTTAACTGTAGGGATCAAGTGACTGGATCACTGGACACTCTGAATCCAATTCTGAGGAACAAATTCTCAATGCTGCCACCATTCTGGAAACTGGTATGGCTATTGCAGCCATTCCAGAACATGGCACTCTTCAGCTTTCTTCTCAAAGCAAAGTCTTTCACAGCTTCTGCCTGGAAAGCACAAGGTCCTGAGTTCAATTCCTGATCCCCCCACCTCCCTGGCAAAAAAAGAGAGTACATGTTTTTGCCAGGGCTGGTGGTGCATGCCTGTAACCTGGTACTTGAGAGCTGAGATAGGAAGATTGTTGTAAGTTCAAGGCCAGCTTGGGCTACAAAGTGAGCTCAAAGCCAGCCTGAATTGCATAGCAAAACCCTGTCTCAAAAAAAAAAAAAACAAACTCTTTCATTTTTGAAGTTTTGAGGCTGCAAAGGGTGGAGACTAGCTGCTTCTCATGATGCCCTCAGACCATCTTTTATATTCTCCTAGTCCTTCTTAGCAATCATCTCCTCAGTTCTATGTTTGCAGTCCACAGCTTTACTGGAGGTTCCTATCTGGCTAAATTCACATTTTAAGTCATCCTGCTGGGCCCTTTGCTCTTGATTCTCAATATAAATCTGGCTAAAAACCCCCAACAGTAGCCATGTCACAGCCTCGACATTTGACTGTCTTGAAATTTCTTCTGCCAGATTAGTTAGTTTACTACCCTTAATATCATTTTCATGCAAAGTCTCTGGACATGAGCAAAATGCAGACAAACTTTTTGCCAAGCCGTAACACACATCATCTGGAGTCCAGGAGCCAATACAGTCCCTTCCCAGCAGAAATGTCCTAAGCCTGGTCTTTACCAGCAAGATTTCTATCAGCCTTCTGGTCTTTTGAGCTCTAAGCAGAATCTCCCACACAGAACAGCCTAAGGTGTTCCAGCACTACTCTTTCAGGTAACATCTCCAAACCTTTCCAAACTCTTCCCACAAGCCTTTCCCAAAGGCTCCTGTACCACATGGTCAGGTGTAGTCACAGCAACAGCTCCACTTCTCTGATATCAAATTCTGTCTTGGTTACATTTCTCTCATTGCTGAGAAAAAAAATATCAGACACCCAAAATTCGGGAAGGAAAGGTTTATTTAGCTTACCGTTTGTGAAGGTTTCAGTCTATAGTCAGCTGGCTGCAACGCAGGGTGGCACATGGCAGAATGGCAGTGGAAGACAGCAAAAGCAACAAGAGCAAAAAGGGAGGAGCAGCAAGAACAAGCCGCTTTCCCTCCCTTACGCTGTATGCAAACTACCCGCCTCAGGGTGGGTGTAACACTCACACCCATAATCCCAGCATTGCACCAGGAATCAATCACAAACTCTAGAAGCCCACCCCATGACTGCATGACGCTTTGGGGAACATCCAAACACAAACCATAACAATGAGAGTGCTTGTTAACATTTAAAAGCAATCAGAAGGCTGTGGACTATGGCATGTTTTGCTTGAAGGATGAAGGAAAGAGATTTAGCAGGGTGGAGTTGAAGGTAGTAGATGAGAGAAAAGCTGTTGCTCGGCTGTACCCTCGTGAGTCCAGCAGTCTGCAGACTGGTGTTACATGTCACCCGACATGCCCCTTGGAGACTCCACGTCAGTATAGTAACAGAGGTAACCAATGAGTGGTGTGACTTAGATGTGGGTGTACTTGTTTGTATCGACTTTCTAATTTCATTATAACAAGCATGCATACTTTGGTTATCAGGAAGTTAATTTTAATTAAATATATTGGGCTTGAGTCTTTCTGCTTCTCAAGTCCACTCCCTTCCTGGTCCCCAGGGCTGCCCGCCTCGGTCCCCACAGTACAGGTACATATCACACACTGGCTGTGTCTTTGGCCCTGGGGACCCTCCCCGGCGGTCTCAGAGTCTCTGCCGCTGGGTTTTGCTCTGCAGGCTCTTGCCCAGGAAGGATGGTTGCCACAGCTTGGACATTGGGTGCTGACCTGTGGTGATGCCTCCTGACTGGTTCTGGCCTGGAGGGCTTGGTGTCAGTCTCTGATGGGAGAAACAAGAGCCTGGACAAGAGGAGGGCTTGGCGTGATGCTGAGGAGAACACTTGGAGGACAGATCAGCCCAGACTGGCTCAGGGGGAACTCACTAGAGCAGACTGAAGAAGGGCGATGCACTCAGGCACAAGCAGAGGGGGACCCACAGTACGGAAGGCCAGGGAGCATAGGCCAAGGGAAGGGCTAGAATAACAGTGGGGGACCAGGGAATGGAGGAGCTATGGTCTAGATGTCGAGATGTTAGGTGGTGAACACCCACATCCCAGAGAACTTCCTGTCACCCTTTGCTAGGTGGGGTTCCAAAGGTCCTGAACTCAGTGATAGCACCCTTCCACTGCCTTGCTATATAAACATATCTGTTTTCCTATAATCATAATACACCCATAAAGGTATCTTCCTTTAAAAGATGCATTTCTTTAATTGTTTTGCAGACTGTGCATTTTTTTCTCTGCTGATTTCCACTGCTAATAAGCATGTAAACCTACTGTGAGTGTGTTTTACTTGTGTGATCAACCAAAATAAAAAAAGAAGGAGTCACTGACAATAAATCCAACATGAAAACAGGTGCCTGGGCTCCAGACGCAGTCCACACGTCTGAGGAACACGTAACTGGTTGGGGAGGTTGGACAGATGCATTAACAGGATTACAGTAATGAAACGCAGCATTTATTAAGTGCTGAGTGAGTGCTACAGGGCCCAAGTGCTGAAGGAATTTCACGCAGGGAGAGCTCTAGATTAACACAGAGGATCAGAACGGATCAACTGATCATGTTCATTTAAAAAGTGAACCCTTTGCAGAGAGGGATGTGCTTTTGGGTTGGGAGGTGGGTGTTCTGACTGGCGGTTGCTTCTCAGGGTGATGGAAGATGGGGTCAGGAGCAGCAGAGCAGAGAGTGAAGGCAAAAAACTGCAGAACAAAGCCCAGTGCTTCCCAGACCTGTGTTACTTAGGCGGAATCTGCTCTTTAGAGAGAGGTTTAAACAAGCCTGTTGGGGTAGGGTTCTGCTGAGAGCCACTTCAAGAGCAGGAGGCAGGGAGGAAGCTTCCAGCACAAGACCCAAAAGGAAATGCATTTACGTGCATCGCATTACTTTCCTTTTCCAGATGGAGAGTATCTTTAAAAAGCCCGTTTCTCTGGCAGTGGTTCTAAAAGCGGGGACACCATATGCAACAGAATCATTCATCCTCTCATTCATCAACTGTGTCCGACCCTGTTCCCTGGGCTTGGCTGGAGGGACACTTGCTTCTCTCTTGGAAGCAGTGGGGTGAACGCTTCACTGGAGTCTTAAACCAGTGATTAAAAACAAAACAAAACAAAAAAAATGTGGTAGCTTGATAAAACACAGCTCCGCCAGCACTTGGCGATTCTGAATTTCCTTTTGCAAGCGAAGCTGGAGATACTTGTGTTTTAATCCAACCACTGAGATATTTGAGGGCTCTCCTCTCCCCCGCGCTGAGCAAGCAGCTGGAGCTCCACTTCCTGTCTCTGTGGAGAAGAGGGGCTGCAAAGCCGCCAAGAAGAAGGAGGAAAACCGCAAAAACTGTCCCCAGGTCCCAGCGGCCTGCAAACAAGCCTGTCGGGCTGCTTCCGCCGGAAAGCCCGGGCAGGGGAGAGAGAAGGCAAAGTTTTGGAAAAGAAAGGAAGCCCACTGTGCCAAGGGTAGGAGCAGGAGGCGGGGGAGAGGGAGAGCCAAGGTTATTGAGAATTTACGAGCTGCTTCCAGGGACTGGGAAGAAGAAATCCTCTCTTACTGGAAAGGAGGGAAACTCTGAAGGAGAGAAGGAAAGGAAAGGAGAGGTGCAAGCCTGTCAGACCCGGGCAAGAACAGCATTCTCGTTTCACAGATGAGGAAACTGAGGCATAGAGAGGAACCAGCTAAGGCCAGATTCTAGAAGAAATTATTTAGTTACTCTCTCTTGTCTCCTCTGCCCCGTCTTGCTTCTCTTTCCTCATGAGTCAGCATGGAAGGGCAGGCTGGCTGGAGTCCCGTGCAGATGCCCTGGGGCTGCCGCAGCTCTAGGCAAATACCTGGAGAACGCAAGCTGGGAACACAGCCGCTGCATATATAGCTCAGGCTCCTGCAGCTGTGCTCAGGTGCTGTAACTCCTCTTTGCCCCCAGTGCTACGAAGACATCTCTCTTTGAGGTCACACAAGCGAGGTCTTCACGCTTTCTGCTGTGCGTTCTGATGCACGTTTTCAGAGATTCCACTCAATGTCTTCTTCTCCTTCTTCTTCCGCCAGGAAGCCCTACCGGTGTGCAGATCGGCTCCCCGTCTTGCTTGCTCGCCCACATTCTCCATTCTGGACCTTTGTAGCATGCCTCGCCCCCCGCTGCCTGGATGCGGGTGATCGGGGCCTATTTATTCTTAGACTAGAAGTTGTCTGAGGCCAGGAGTCCTGTACATGTCTGCACTCCTGTGTCAGCGCACAAACCTGGTCTGTGCATCGGAGCGTGGAACCAGCTGCCAACCAGGAATCTTGCACATCGCCCAGTTCTCTAAAAGTCCCAGAGAGTGCGAAGCGGAGGGATTTGGTGCCCGAAATAGGAGCTTATTCTAAGAGCCGTGTAGCAGGAAAGACAAAGATAGCTCAGAGAGTGGAGATTTCGCAAGAGGAGGAGGAAAGGAAGTAGGAGAAAGAGCAGAAGAGTGGGAGTGAGAGTGTGGGTACCGAGAAAGCAGAAGGCCGGCGTGCGCCGCGGCTGCCGGGGACTTGCATGAGCTCAGCCTCCAACGCAGCTCTCCTGGACTTTTGTTCATGCGTCTAAATCTAGATCATCACGAATGTTTTTCTGTGTTCGTTCTGCTGTGTTCTCATCTCTGACCTTCAGGTTAAGCTCAGCTGTGCCAAGCTGATTGGCTTGGGGATCTGCCCAGGAAACCAGTAAAGTACACTTCTGAGTCACCTGAGTGAGTTACAAGGTGCGGCCTCGGGGGTCCATCCTGCTCCCCGCCCCCTTCTCTGGCACTGTTCCCTGCTCTGCTTCCCAGGCACCACGGATTAAGCAGCTTTGCTGCACCGGGTTCTTCCACCAGGGGTGTCAGCTGGCCCTGCTTCAAACTGCGGGTTACCTTAAACCTCTTTTTGCAATTGTGGGTGTTGGGTATTTTTTCTAAGCAATGGGAAAACTGAGTAATACACTGACATTTGTCAAAAATGAGGTGTTTCATGTTTATAGCAACATAATTCATAA
Organism: Chinchilla lanigera; assembly: GCF_000276665.1. Lineage (NCBI taxonomy): Eukaryota > Metazoa > Chordata > Mammalia > Rodentia > Chinchillidae > Chinchilla > Chinchilla lanigera. The sequence goes on along the minus strand of NW_004955431.1, from coordinate 15,144,310 downwards.
TAGCTAAATCTTGGAAACAACCCAAATACCCGTCAATGGATGAATGGATAAAAAAGATGTGGTCTTTTTTATACAATGGAGTACTACTCACTCATAAAGAAGAACAAACCTGAGACTTTTAGGTAAATGGATGCAATTTCAGAATATACACACAAGTGAAATAAATCAAACTCACATGTGGAAACATCATATTACCTCCTTGCTGTAAGAAACTGAAAGCATAAATAAGGTCCAAGATGTAGAATAGATATTGTGAAATGGGAAGAAACTGTTCAAAACAAGGAAGAACGAGGGTGAAGGAAAGGGAAAAGGAAAAGAAATACAAGATAGTTATACTACTAGCTTCTTTTAGTTCATTGAAAAGAAAGGTTTGTGCTGATATCATCTGGAGAATTTTTTATGCCCATATCTTATACTCTGAGTAACTACTTTAAAGATAACAATACACATTGTATTAACTATTGTTATTCTCCTATTATTTTGTTATGAAATTTTACTTTTTTCTATTAAAAAAAGAGAGATGCTCACCCTGGCATGCTACCCTACCGAGATCAATTCTGTCTGCTGCTTGAGGTCTGCCTAGAAACCTGGATAAATATTATCACTGATATTTTATAAAGCATCCCTTATTGTTCATTGGTCTAATTATATCCTAGGGAAGTTTGATTGGAAGTGAAAAACTCCATAACTTCTTCCTCTCAGGGCACAGAAAGTAAGTGGACACCTTAACAGCTCAGTTCACAGTTTTCCTCACTGAACCAGTAGTTTTTTCTAAAAAGGGGTGGATGGGGTTAGATTATCAGATGCCAGGGTATGCACACTTCTCTGGGGACCTCTGGACACTAGTAAGGTTTATTAGTCTACTTTGTGTTACTATAACAGATTAACTGGAGCTGGTCACTTTATAAAAACAAGAACTGTTTACCTTGCAGCCTGGGAAGTGTGAAAGTGTGATACCGGCATCTACTTCATTCTTATGAGGGCCTTTTTGTGATAGCACCACCATGGTGGGAGCATGTGTAAGAGGGAGAAGTCACATGGCAAGACAGTGAGCTAAGACAGCTGAATGCACTCTGTAAAAACCCATTTTTGTGGGAACTAATCCAGGTTCCTGAGACCTACATTAATCCCTTCACAAGGTCACAGCACTCCCATGACCTACTTGCTTCCCACTAGGCCTCACCACTGAAAGAGCGCTCAGTACCACCACAGTGAGGCCCAAGCTTCTAGCACAAGAATGTTTTGGGGATTCACTCAAAGCTGCACCCAAACCACGGAGGGCAGGGAAGTCTCACAGTCCCCATCTGTTCTGGCTGGGGATTCCAGCACACTGTTTCAGGCGAGAGCATCCCTCTTTCCCTCCTCATTGCTGCGGACAGTCAACAGTTTCATGAGCAGACATCCCCACATCCTAGAAGAATGCATCTTGTTGCCGAGACCCAATCTAGCTCCTTCTGTACCTCCTGGTAATAACTAAGACAGAACTTCTCTCATTCAGGGCTTCCTGCTAGTCTACAAGTTATTAAGACATTCTGATTCTCGCTCCAGATCATGGACATTGTGCTTTCAGCTTTGTGTTGCTGAGACACCATGCCTGAGATAAACAATTTAAAAAGAGGAGAAGTTTCTTTTGTTTCATGTTTTCAAAGGGTTTCATCTCATGGTTAACTGGCTCTGTTGCTTTTGGGCCTTCGGTGGAGCAGAACATCATGTTGGGGAGCAACGTGTGGAGCAAAGCTTTCACCTTTTGTCAGCTTGGAGGAGAGAGAAAAAGGGGAGAGGAAGGAGGCGGGATCTTAGACCCCCTTGAAGGGCACTTCTCCAAGGACCTAACTCCCTCCAGCTAGGCCCCATCCCCTAAGGCCTCTGTAACTTCTCAACAGCACCATCAGCTGGGGATCAGGCCTTAACACCCGAGACTTTGGGGGACATTTAAGATCCAAACCTTAACAGGTATGAAGATGAGATAGGTCAGGTTATCTAGGGGACTCTAGCAGGATTTCTTCACTTTTCCCTGTCTCAGTCACCCACATGATCCTGGGGAGGGAAGAGGCCTGAGATCAGATTCTTTCTTTGCTTTCATAAGATTTGGCCATCCTAGAGTGTGGCCTTGACACTAATTCTTGGGATGCCGTTGGCTATTCCAGGAACTGAAGTATTTGAGTTTTTCCATGGAGGTGAAAGGAATTGAGAGGATCAAATCCTGCAAAATAAATATTTCATTATCAGTTACTGGGTGGGAGCATGTTTAAAAATATGGATAAGCTTGAATTTGAATGCTTAGTCTAAACAGTATGTGTGCTTTGGTGGACAGGGAGATACCATGGCACTGCAGTGCAGCAGTCTCTGAGCCAGTGTACTGAAGTGAACAGGCCACATTGCCCAAAATTAGTCTCCTATTTTTGTTCATCACGTGCTATGAAAGTCCTTTTGTGTGTGTGTCTTTGTGACCGAACCAGGCCTGTTGTACCCACTGTGCAATGTGCCAGGGAGTGCAATATGCCATATTTGCATATGCTAATATGAATTTTGCAAAGAAGCATAAGTTCATTCATGCAGCAGTCACGTGTGGGCAAGGGAGAACAAGTCCCGCCTCCCCCACCCTGTGGATGGGGTTTAGGGATAGTTACAACCGAAGTGCGAGGAAAATGTCATTGGATGAGGGTTCATGGATGGCTGCCGTTGTCATCCACATGTGAGACACCTCGTGTATGGTTAATTAAAAGCTAGAAATTAAGAACAGATGACACCTAGAGAGTTTTTTTCTCAGGAACCCAGAGCTGGTAGCATGTTTAGGTTTTTCCTGGGGTTCATTTCAGTGGAGAATAACTGGATGCTTTCACCGTGTATAAAGGGAAGGACATGTGGACAACTGAACAGTGGAAGGTTAGGTAGTAAATGTTCTGGGATGACTTTCATGGGCTTTAAACTATTAAACAGTGAGCCTTCCATTTCACTGGGAAGAGGATGTAATCGCTGAACAATTGCTTCAGCTTTCAAGTAGGTTCAGGAGAGCATGATAGTGGCTCTGACGTGAAAGGAAAGGAAGAATGTGTCACGGATCTGCCTACCCTTCTCCAACTTTCCCTCTTCTGTTAGCTACAGATGGAGCCTGAAAAAGGCCTCCTTTGTCAGCATCCTCTGACTCTCCGGCCCTCTCCCTCAACATCCCTTGGCTCAGTCCTGATCCTGCTTGCAAACTTAGCCTCTTTGTAACGCTAGAAGTTGGCAGAGAAATTGGGTTTGAGTTGTAAAATTTGACTGTGTGCCGAATTCATCCCAGTGTCTGTTCAACGAAGGGCCTCTGGACAGTGTGGGGATTGCTCTAGAGTTTGATTGTCTAGGTTTCTAATCCCGCTCAAACACTTCTTATTCGTGTGTCTGGGGCAAATTTCTTAATCAGTTGAAACTTGCCTTCCCATTTGTAAAATGATGATAGGAATATCTAACTCAAAAGATTGTGAAGATTCATCAGATACAGTAATACACTAGGTCCCTGACTTATGAATGAGTTCTGTTTGGGAGAATATTCCTAAGTTGAATTCTTTCTTAAGTCTGACACAGTGAGTCTTATACACCTTTGACACAAATATGCAATGTAAAGCTTTAAAAACCCAAACTCTTACAAAAATACTGTAAATAAACTATTTTTACTTTTACAGTTACCTGAAAATAGTAAGGAAGACATGTGAGCTGCTACCATGGTTTATTCACATCTATAAATGCTTGCAATGTGAGGTCTATTCATATCTGTGAAAGTTTGCAACTTGAATGCTCATAAGTCATGGACTTACTATATAAGTAAAATGCTTAGAATGGTGCCCAGCACCTGACAATATTTGCTTTGCAAATATTAAATGTTGCTGTTAATAATACAATGACATATATTTTTTGAGCAGACGCTGGGCACATGCATGGGTGTTCTTTTTATTAAGTTTTAAACTGCATAGATCTTATAAATATTTTTTAATGTATATGAAATATTTTACATGCATTAAAAATAAATAAGCATTTATGAGGATTTTTTTTTAACAGTCATATGTCCTACAGTTCCAAGACAGCAATTAAGTAGAATATCCCACCCCATTGTTGAACTGTTGTGTCCATGCATTCTGATTCACGGTTCAAAAAGATATGGTTACTACAGGAATAGACTGATTCCCTGCATACCACTGCCTAAGAATGTTCTCATTTTCCTCCCTTCTTAGAAGGTCATCAGGCTGTAGATTGAAGGTGGTCACTAGGATTGGAGTACCACTAGGAGGTACACCTGGTCCAGAGCGGGGAAGTGCACCCTGGCGCAGACTCAGAGGAGGACTGATCACTTCTGTGTGAACTCATACTGCCAAGGCTTTACTTAGAAAACTTCAAAGCCTTGTGATTTTTAGTTTTCTTTCTTGGTTTTCAGTTCTCTGAATGAAAATAGGGAGATATTGGCAAACATTTTTAAAGGTGGGAATCAGGGTTTAGTGCCCAGATCTTGCTGAGCAAAAGGAACACAGCCTTCCCCCCTTCTCTGATACAGTTTGTGGTGTTTACTGTTGCTTTCAAGGGCTGGTACAGCAGAAAGGTGGGCACTGCCCTTCCTTCTGTCAGACCAAAGGGAGCATAGTCTGAATTACTTCAGTTGGAATCTGTTGTGTTGTCCTTGTTCCCTTCAAAACGCTAGCAGTTGCATTGTAGTCATCTGTGTATCTGTTTGTTTCCTTCACTGGACTGTAAATGGCTCTGATATCTTCAGTCTCCACAGTAACTTGCTTAGTAGATGTTTGCTGACTGTAGGAATGGGTAAGGTGTGAAGGAAGGAATGGGTGAATAGGGGCCATCAAGAAAAACCTAGAAGAATGCAAAAAGATTGAGCCACAAAATCTATGTAAAATATTTTTAAAAAATACTATCAGGATATTTTAATGTTAGAATACTTTAAAATATGATGTAATTTTTCTGGCCATTTTTAAGAATTTATAAATGCTTCACTAAGTTGGAATCTCCATGAAAGTAAGGAACAAGATCATACTCAACATAACATGAATGCTATGTGAAACTGTTCCTTTTTTTCTTTCAAGATTTAGTCCAGCTAGTAGCCCTGATGGGAAGGAAGGCACATTCATTTCAGTTTGAGGGGCTTTTTACAAAATGTCTTCTCCAGGTACATCTTGGTTTCTCTCCTTCAGGTATTTTCAATCTTTGGAGGCAAATACATTGCACCCAACTATAATACAGGGCAGAAGGTAACAAGTGTGATAATAGAAGTAAAAGCACTAAGGGTACCTAGAGAGGAGGAACTCATTGAAGCTTCCAGGGATTTGGAGGTTTTCATATCAGAGTGAACTCTGGCAAAAATGGTAAGATTCTTGGGCAGATAAAATTTTGAGTGGCTATGATTCACAGTGCACAGAAAAGAAGGTGAGGGTCAAGGTGAAGGGGTGAGATAGCCAGCCTCCAAGATGGTACCCACTCTTCCCTGTCTCCTGACACTCCTGCTCTTTCATTGTTCCTCCAATAATGTATCAGGGTAGGTCTGTGTGATGAACTGAATACAGTGGGAATGTGGTATATTGCTCAGCTTTTCATCTGTGGTACAATACCTGAACTAAACAATTTAAAGGAGGAAAGATTTATTTTGGCTCACTACTTCAGAGGTTCTAGTCCATGGTAAGTGGTCTCCATTGCTGTTAAGCCTGTGGCAAGGCAGAAACATTGTGACAGAAGAAAGCTACTTACATACCTCATGACCATCAGGAAGCAGAGAGACAGAGAAAGAACCAGAGGAAAGGTGCTGGTGACCAGACATAGTCTCCAAGGTTATACCCGCATGATACTCCCGCAAAGTATGCCTCGCTCCTTGTTTCCATCACCTACCAATAATACTGTCAAGTCATGATCTAATCAGTGGATTAATCAGAGCCACGGTGACCCAGTAGTCTCTGGAAATACAGACATATCCAGGAGTGTGTACTATTTCTTAGGTGTCACTCAGTCCAATCAAGGTAACAATCAAGATTAATCATCATGGATGGTCTACAACTTCTAAGCCTAGGTTGTAGAATATGTAGCACATCCTTTTCTGTCATTTGAGTTATTTGTTCTGAGGAAAGTCAGTACCTTGTTATGAGGACACACAGCAGTGAGGAGAGCCCACATGGAGAGGAACTAAGGTCTCCTGCCAATAGCCAGTACCAACTTGCTGTCTAAGTGAGACTGCCATCTTGGAAGCAGATCTTCTGGCACTAGTCAAGTCCTCAGATGGCTATGGCCCCAGCTGATGTCTTGACCAAGACTCATGAGACAGATGCAGCCAGAGAGCCCAGAGATCATCCTGGATTTCCAACCCACAGAAACAGAGAGATAATAAATGTCATGTTGTAAGCCACTCATTCAGGGGGCAATCTGTTATGTAATGATAGATAACTAATGTAGAAATGCTGGCTGCAGAACAGTTTGGGAAAGGCCTTGATCTTCAAGGCATTGTGTTTTATTTTATGTGCCACAGAGCAAGGTTTTTAAAGGTTAAGGGAGTACTGATGACATGTGTACATGGGTGACCAAGAGGAATGAATAGAGGCAGGGAAAAAATTCCAGTCTCCTGCAATAGCGCAGATAAGAGGTCATGAAAGAGTCTAGCAGGAGAAGTGGAAAAAGAAGGAGGCACCTCAGGGGTGAGAGTGATATGACAGTCATTGGCAGAGAGTGGGAAGGAAGGGTGACTCCTTGGTTTGGAGCCCAGGAATGTGGGTGTCTTGGTCTGTTTTCTGTTGCTATAATAGGATACCTGAGACTGAGTAATTTATACAGGAAAGTGGCTTATTTTGGTTCATAGTTCTGGAGACTGGGACTAGGAGGCTACATATGATGAGGGCTACGTTCTACTGTGACACACAGAGGAAGGGGAAGGGGGCATATATAGAAGAGGCAAAACATGAGGGGGAGGCTTCAGTTTTTAACAACATGCCCTGTACCTAGTTCAGCCATATGGGAGGAAGAAATTACTTTCTATCATGGGAACGAACCCAGTCCCACGAGAAAGGCATTATCCGTTCAGGAGGGCTCCACACCATGATCCAAATACCTCCCACTAGGCTCTGTGTCCCCACACTGCTCCCCTGAGGAATTACGGCTGCAACACATGAGCGATGGTGGCCACACTCCAACTGTATCAGTGGGAGAGCGAGGTCTCATTTATGCAAAGAGGAGGAGCAGAATGAGCACCAGTCTGGAGGCAGGGTGGGTAGGAGCAGAGGAGCGGAGACGTCTGTCTCCCAGTGGTAAGAAGTCCCTGTTTTCAGAGCTCAGTGAAGGGTAGGGCGCTAGGCTCATTCACAGACTGCATGGTTGAGAAATCTCTCCCTGAAGGACAGGACTGGTCCATGTCACAGCGCATCTTTCTCACTGCCAAGTATTCTTTGGGTGACAGTCTCTGCCATCAGTATTTTTAGCATGTGGCCTTTCAGAGCCTGAAGAACAGCATCCACCTCCTGGAACTGGTTCTTCAGCTGACAGCTGATGATCCACAGGGCAGGATCTTCAGCTGGGCCTGACAGCAACAGTGCCAATCTGTTTGGGGTGATGAAGTCAGACTCCCAGTTTTACAGAAACCTTCTTCTCCTTCCTCTCTATCTGGCTGTGAAGGACTACAAATCAGAAGCTAACAGCAAACTGGTCTATAAATCCCCAGTGGAGGGAACCCTGTCATGTAATTGTCTCCTATGGCCACTACATAAAGCCCGGAGGGAATACCTGTCCAGGTAATGCTGGAAAAGAAAGGCATCAGGACATAAACATAGCTTTTATAGATCCTAGAATAGGCCTTAGCCCAAACCCTGGAGATTCATAACGTGCTTTGTTGCACAGAGTGGAATCTGATTTGGAGCAAAGCCAGAATGCACTGAGGGAAATTTGAAAAGGGTGAGCTGCTTCTCAGATGGGGTCTGCAGGTCCTGGCCAGGGCTGGGCCTGGCCAAGACACAGCACTGCAGTTGCAGAGTTGTGAGCTTTCATTGTAAGCGTTTTAAAATTGTGTTTGCATTTTTATGATAATCTAAGCAGACTGAGGTAAGCATATTCTCTGCTCTCTAAATGACCCCCTGTGACAAGAATACTTTCTTGCTGCCTCAGGATTCCTGTCCACAAATGTGTTTATACTCATTTTGATGGTACATGATAATTTTTTTTTTTTTTTTTTTTTTTTTTAGTTTTTGCAGTATTGAGGATTGAAAGCAGGGCCTTTACAGTGAGTTACATCCCTAGTACTTTTAAAATTTTTTATTTTGAGACAGTCTTGCTAATTTGCCCAGGTGGGGCTTGAACTTGTGATTCTCGCATCTTAGTCTCCCAGAGTGCTGGGATTACAAGATGGTATTTTGTTTTTCAATAAAGTGGTTGTGGGCCCAGGAGAAGAGCCCAAGATAGATTTAGTACATAATAAACAAGGAGATAGATCTTCTGTAAGTGGGAAGGGGACCAAGAAATAAAAGGAGAGGGAAGAGAGGGGAGGAGAGGGGAAAATATAAAGAATTAAGATTTATTATATACATGTACCAATTCCTCATGATGAATGTAATCATTATGTATTGCAACGTGTGTGTGTGTATGTGTGCTGGGAATCGAACTCAAAGCCTTGTGCTTGCCAGGCAGGTGCTGTGCCACTGAGCTACATCCCTGGCCCTGCAACATATATTAAAAAAGGAATGCATTGGAGAAAAAGTATTTGTGCCAAGTGAAGGCCAAATGACATCTTAGTGCCCTACATGAGTAAGGGTATAGCAGGCAGTCAAATGACAGCGGTGAAGCTGTCCAAGGGACAGGCAGTGCCCCATTTGTGGGTTGAGAGGAACTAGGGTTCAGTAAAACAACATATTATATCATCCTGAAGTAATGTCACCACCTGGAATTTTGGAGTTTTGAAGCTTTGAACCTTTGCATTTCATTTGCAGCTTATCACCTGGCAGAAAAGGCAGGTGAAATGTGCACCAGAGAACAAGTCACTCTGGAGAGAGTGCTCGGAAGGGGGTGAGCCATACAGGTTTATTCTTCTCCCATCGCTACTAACTGGGTAAGTCAAGTCTTTTCCCAAAGGTATAGAGCTGAGTGGGGGCAGTGAGGAGAGAAAAGAAGAAGAAATTGGAGTGTCTATTAGTACATTTCTGTTGCAGGGTGCAAATTTCTCCCCTCTTGGAAACTTAGAGACCCTAGGATAGCAATTACCTCCTAACCAGAGCCATTTATCCCTCCCAGCATGGTCATCGCTGCTGCTCAGCTGGAGTATGATGAGCTCAGTTTCTTTTACTTTCTAAAGCAAAGCTTTCTCAGGAGACCTGTGAGTCCACCAAGAAAAGGAAGGGAAAAAATCTGCAGCAGCATTTTGAGACAGATGATCAGTATCAGCAGCAGCAGTAGCAGCAGCAGCACCACCACCACCACCATCACTCCCCCACCACCATCATCACTGAAAGCATTTCCTTGTGTCTGCCCAAAGAACTGAGGTAGGTGTTAGGAATAGAATGTCTGTGTTTTTTTTCTTTCCCCTCATGAATCACACCTTTCGAGGATGTGTTGGGATTATGAGGTCTAGTTGCTAATGTCCCCTGGATGTTGTAGAGTTCAGATAGATAACTGCAGGATCTTGTTTCTGGAGCCTATGGGGGTGCTGGCCAAGGGTGTAGAGGGTTTTGGGGAAAATTTCTCCTGGAGCTAGATGACAGATGATAGCTTGAGTAGAACACTGGGTAAGGGAAGGCATCTTCCAGAAAAGGGTACTCTGTGGCTGCAAAAACAGCTTGGAGCTAAAACTACTCCAAACCACTGCATTGTGGAACCACATTATGGGCAGAAAGACCAAAAGAACTGCAGCAGGAATCAAAACATTAGGTATGACTCTTCTCTGCCTTTAGCAAATCTAACTCAGACGTCATTCTGGGCCTCTTGTGAGTCAGAGACATGTTAAGTATGTTTGGCTCCTGTGTCTGATTTTTTAGCTGTAAAGTTGAAGGTGCTTGCTGCGCTCCTTGGAAATGGCTGATAGTTTCCTTCCTCCCAGCCCTTAGTCTAGGAGGTCTTAGCGTCCTCGTCTCCCCCCAAATAGTACATGCTGTCTCATTTCCACCCAACATGGTTTTTTGGAAAGCTGAATCTTTTCCATACTTTCCCACCCACCTGCACCAGAAAATTAAATTACACCATGTGATTAACGATATTAATGCCGCTATGCTTTTCAAGAGTTAAGGACTAAAAAGAGAAGAATCATATTTTTATATCATCTGTCTTTCACTCTTACTATCTTTATCTTGTACTCTAGCGTTTCCTCCCCAACTCAGTCAGGGGTTACACTTAGTCATTTTAATAGAAACCTGATTGCTGAGATTCAAGCAAATAGTGTTATTGTTTTTAGACCTATTGTTTCCACGATGTAAACTGCAGAGATATTAAGTCCGCAGTTCAGTGAACTTTGACAAATGTAAAATAGCCATTTGAACCATTCTATCAAACAGTATTTTTATCATCCTAAGAGATGGTGTTATATCTTTTTCTTGTCATATCAATCCTTTCCCCAAGCAACCTCTGTTCTATTTCTCTCACTGTAGTTTAGTTTCTAGAACTTTGTGTAAATGGAATAATACTGAATGTGATGTTTTTATGTGCCTGGCTTCTTTTTGCTCAGCCTAAGTCTTATGAGATTCAGCATGCTATAGTTTGGATCTGGAGTGTCCCCCAAAGTCCCAAGTATTAAAGACATGGTCCTCAGTTTGGCACTACTCTGAGTTCCCAGTTCCTGCCATGGTATACTGCCTTGCCGCAAGCACAAAAGGAACCAGTACAACTAATAACTTCGTGAGACCACCAAAACTGTGAGCCAGAACAAGCCTTTTCTCTTTGTAAGCTTATTATTTCAGGTATTTTGTTACAGTAAAGGAAAACTAACATCCATGTTGTTGAATGTATCACCAGTTTTTTCTTTTTTATTTCTGTGTAAAGGTACATTGAATGAATGTATAGCAATTTGTTTATTTCTTTGCTTATTGATAAATATTTGTACTGTTTCCAATTTTTGTCTGTTATGTATAAATTTGTCAAAACATTATTGTATAAGTCTTTCATTTCATACATTTTCAATTTTCTAGAGTAAATAACTGGCATTAGAACTGCTGGATAATAAATAGGTGCATGTTTAATGCTATAAGAAACTGCACAGCAGTTTTTCAAAGTGGCTGTACTATTTTATACTCAAGAGCATATGAGAATTCCAGTGGTTCCACATATTTACTGACATTTAATGTTGCCAGTTTTAAAATTTTAGCTATTCTAGTAGATGTGAAATCTCACTATGTTGTACTAATTATATTTCTTTGATGACTAATAATGTTGAAAATCATTTCATGTCTGTATTGATTATTTCTGTAACTTATTCTTTGACGTGTCCATTACAGTCTTTTTGCTCATTCTTTTAAAGCATCGGATTGTCTGTTTCTCTTAGTTTTCATCAGTAGAATGTACACTTTCTGGATACAAGCCCTTTGTCAAATAAATGTATTGTGAATATTTTCTTATAGTTTGAGTTTGCATTTTCATATTCTTAATGTGGTTTTTTTTTTTTTATAATCTTTTTGAGACAGGGTCTCACTGTGCAGTTCAGGCTGGCCCTGAGCTTACTTTGTAGCCCAGGCTGGTCTTGAACTCACAACGATCCTCCTGCCTCAGCCTCCCGAGTGCTGGGATTACAGACGTGCGCCAACACGCCCAGCTTCTTAATGTGTTTTGATGGGTGAGATCTTTAAATTTTGTGTTTTGATAGGTGAGATCTTTAAATTTTAATGAAGTTCAGTAGATCAAGTTTTAATTTTATGACTTCTCTATTTTTTATATATATATTGGTTTGTCTATCTTTATGCCAGGTTTCAGATTCAGATTCTGTTTTAGTATTTTTTTAGAGACAAGGAACCAGGACTGTTGAAGCTGTTCAAGGGAGTCATCAAGACACTGGCTTCTGATTGAGTGCCAAGGTAGCAGAGTGGTAAGCAGTAGAGAAAGAGCCTCTTTGAGAGTCACTGTCCAGATTCTGGAATATAGCAATGTGAGGAAGATAAGAGGGAAGGCAGTGGGTCCACCGGACCCAGGAATGATCTGAAGCACTAATTAAAGCCCATGGAGAGAGTGAAGAGAGAAATTTCAATGCAGAAGAAGGAGGTAGCCAGCAGCGCCTTCTCCCTGAGATAGGACTCACCCTGAGAGAGGAGTGGTTCGGACCTGGAGACACACAGTGACTTCTGGTGACCCCAGAAGCCTCCATGGGGAGACACAGCAGTGGAGGGGAGAAGCAGATGTGAAGTACACAATGAGATCCATGCTTAGTGACTCTAGAGCAGATGCACACAAAAAATAGAGAAGCTTAAGAAAATTATGGAAGCCATGAATGCTCAGCATAGGAAAGAAATGAAATACATAAGGCAGATTCAAGCAGATATCCAGGAGATATGTGGATATTAAAAATTCCATTGACAATTTCTGAAGCAGATTAAGCCAATGTGAGGACAGGATCTCAGATATAGAAGACAGACTTGTGATTAGCAATCACAAAAAGAAAGATCTCTTTAAAATAGCAAGGGACTATGAGAAATCAATACAGCAGCTGCTAGATGAGGCAAACAAGAAATAACTTACGATTCATTCAACAAGTCAATGAAAAAGCAGGAGGCAGCACAAATCATACAAAAAAACTGTTCACAGATGTCATGACAGAAAACTTCCCTGGTAGAGAAAAATAATTTGACATACAGGTAAGTGAGGTATATAGAACTCCACTAGCCATGTTCAAAACAAACAAAAACAACCCGTCCAAAAGCTACAGCAGGATAAATCATAGTCACGATTCCAGAAATTCAACACAAGACTAGAATCATAAAAGCTGTTATGGAAAATTAAAAAATCACCTATAAAGGAAAGCCCATCAGAATCACAGCTGACTTCTCAGAATAAACTTCAAGTCAAGGAGAGCTTGGAGTGAAGTACTTCAAGTTCTAAAAGAAAACAACCTTCAACCCAGATTGATGAACCCTGCAAAACTATCTTTCAAAGCCAATGGAGAAATAAGATATTTATTTGAACATCTGAGGAAATTTATGACCACCAAACCCTCACTCAAAAATGTTTTGAAAGGCATTCTAGAAAGAGATAAAAAGGACTACAAGTCAATAAACCCCAATAGAAGGAATCCACTAGCAAGGCAAACAATTAAACAGAGGGAGGTTAAAAAAAAGGGAAGCCACCAACAGGAAAATAACATGACAAGGATAAGTCAATACATATCAATTATGACCATCAATGTTAATGATCTCAATTCATCAATCAAAAGAAACAGACTGCCAAAATGGATCAAGAAGTAGGATCCAACAATATGCTGCATACAAGAAACACATTTATTTAAAGAAGAAATTCATAGACTGAAAGTCAAAGGATAGAAAACAATACTTCATGTGACAGGAAACCAGAAAAAAATGGGAGTAGTTATTCTATTTGCAGACAAGTGAATTTCAAGCCAAAATTGATTAAGAGAGACAAAAAGGTAATTATGTCCTTGTAAAGGGAACAATACAAGAGGAGGAGATGACAATCATACATTTATATGCAACAAATACTAGTACACACAGCTATATAACACAAATATTAATGGACATGAAAATCCAATATGGGGTGTGGGAAAAGATAAGTGAAAGAAGGAGAAATTATGTAAGTAAGTATTTGCAGGATAGAAAAATCAAATAAGCACTAATACAATTGTATTGGGGGGAATCTCAATACCCCACTGTCACAAAATGACAAATCAACTAGACAAAAAATCAATAATGAGCTTAAAGAACTGAATCAAACTTTTGAACAAATGGACTTAGTAGTGTCTATAGAGTGTTCTACCCCATAACATCAGAATACACATTCTTCTCAGCTGCATATGAGATGTTCTTCAAAGCAGACCACATGCTAACTCATACAACATGCATAAGTAAATGCAAAGGAATGATCCCATGCGTATTATCCCATGTATATTATCAGACCATAGTGCAATGAAATTGGAAACTAATGGCAAAAGAAACCAGAAGAACTTCATAAAAACATAGAAATTAAATAACATCCTTCTGAACAACCATTGGGTTACAGATGAAATTAAAGAAGAAATTAGACAATTTCTATAATGAAATGATAGCAAAAGTACAACATACTGGAACTTATGGGACATAATGAAAGCAATCCTAAGAGGGAAATTAAAGCAGTGAATACCCATGTCAGGAAAACAGAGTAAACTCAAATAAACAACTTAATGGTGCACCTCAAACTTCTAGAAAAAGATCAGGCTAAGCCAAAAGCTCACACAAGGAAGGAAATTACAAAGATCAGAGCAGAAACGAGCACACTGGAGGCTAAATAAATGGTATAAAAAAATCAGTGAATCAAAGAGTTGGTACATTGAAACATTAAATAAAATTGACAAGCCCTTATCAAAAAAGGAAAGAAAAGACTCAAACCCATGCAATTAGGAAAGAAAAACATGAAATCACAATGGACCCTGCAGAAATCCGGCAGATCATCTATACTTATTTTGAAAATTTGTATTCTAGTAAGATGGAAAATGCAAAATAAAATGGACAGAATTCTAGATTCATATGAAAAACCAAAGCTGAACCAAGAAGATATAAAATACTAAATAAACTAATATCAATCAATGAAATTGAAGAAATAATTAAAAACCTACCAACAAAGAAAAACCCAGGTCCTGACAGATTCACTGCTGAATTCTACAAGAAATTTAGAGAAGCTCTATTGTCATTACTTCTCAAACTCTTTAATGAAATTGAAAGGGAGGCAATACTCCCAAATTTATTCCTGGAAGAAAGCATTACCCTGATACCAAAATCAGAGGAGGATTGAACTAAGAAAGAGAACTATAGGCCAATCTCCCTAATGAACATAGATGCAAAAATCCTCAATAAGATTCTGGCAAACAGAACACAGCAAATCATCAAGAAGGTTATATACCATGACCAAGAAAGATTTATCCCAGGGATGCAGGGATGGTTCAACATATATAAATCAATAAATGTGATACACCATATTAAGAGAGCCAAGGACAAAAGCCATATGATCATCTCAAAAGATGCAGAAAAAGCTTTCAACAAAGTCCAAAATGCATTCATTGTTAAAAACCCTACAGAAAATTGGAATAGATGGTCTTTATCTCTATCTGATAAAAGCCGTCTGTGACAAACCAACAGTCAATATCTTACTAAATGGACAAAAACTGGAAGCTTTCATTCTAAAATCAGGAACAAGACAAGAATATCCATTATCACCACTCTTATTCAATATAGTTTTGGGAACTTTAGCCAGAACAATTACACAAGAGAGAGAAATAAAAGGAATAATGATAGGAAAGGCAGAAGTTAAATTATCATTATTTGTGGATGACATGATATTCTCCATGGAAGACCCCCAAAACTGTACTAAAAGACATGTAGATTTAATAATCAAAGTCAGTAGCTGGGTACAAAGTCAACACTCAAAAATCAATAGCATTCCTGTACATGAAGAACAAACTCACTGAGAAAGAGAGATTAGAGGAACAACACCTTTCACAATAGCATGCCAAACAATGAAATACCTAGAATCAATCTAACAAAGAAAGTAAAAGACCTATACATCGAGAACTACAGTACTCTGAAAAAGGAGATTGAAGAGGACATCAGAAAATGAAAAGATAGCCCTTGCTGTTGGGTAGGAGGAACTAATATAGTGAAAATGGCCATACTTCCAAAACTGTTATACAGATTTAATGCAATTCTGATCAAAATTCCAACAGCATATCTCACAGAATTAGAGAAAACAATCCTAAAATTCATTTGGAACCAGAAGAGAACTAGAATAGAAAAGGCAATTCTGGGCAACAAAGGCAAGGCATGGGGCATTACAATCCCTGACTTGAAATTATACTATAAAACTACTGGGATAAAAACAGCATGGTACTGGCACAAAAACCAGACTTGAGGATCAATGGAACAGATTAGAAGGTGTAGAAACAATTTCAGACATACTCAGCCACCTTATCATTGACAAAGGGGCCAAACACATTCACTGGAAGAAAGATAGCCTCTTTAATAAATGCTGCTAGAAAAACTGGCTCTCTACATGCCAAAGACTAACACTAGGTCCATGTTTATCATCATGAAGTAAATTAAAGTCAAAATGGAGTAAAGATCTAAATGTTAAAACAGAAACATTAAATTTGCTAGAAAATAGAATAGGTAGAACTCTTGAAGACATTGGTGTAAGCAAGGACATTATGAATAAAACCCTGATCACACAGGAACTATCACAGAAAATTAACAACTGAGATTTCATCTTATTAAAAAGCTTTCTCACAGCAAGAGAAACCACCAACAGCAAACAAACAAACAAATAAAGTTAAATTAACATTATTTGTGGATGACGTGATATTCTCCATGGAGGACCCCAAAAACTCTACTAAGAGACTTCTCGATTTAATAATCAAACAATCACAGTTTGAACTCACAATGTGGGAAAAATGTTATCATGCTGTTCCTCAAAGGATTACTATTGAGAACATAAAAAGAACAAAAAAAATCAGACCTCCCAGATTTTTTTTTTGTTTGTTTGTTTTTGTTTGTTTTTTCTCCGGTACTGGGAACCGAACTCACGACCTTGTGCTTCCCAGGCAGGCGCTTTGCCCCTGAGCTAAATCCCCAGCCCCTAGACCTCCCAGATTTAGAGACCCAATGCAAATATGGCCATCAGAGGTGAATTTACACTTTTCAGTATAGAAATACAAACAGCAAATAAATATATGAAAAAATGTTCAATATCACTTTGAGAGATGTAAATTAAAACAACACTGAGATTCCATCTCACTCCAGAAAGAATGGCTATTGTCTAGAAATTAACCTGTAACAAATACTGGTAAGGCTGTGAGGAAAAAGGAACTCTTCTCCACTGTTGGTGGATGTGTAGACAGGCGCAACCACTGTGGAAATCAGTGTGGAGAGTCCTCAAAAAACTAAGATTGGAGGTCTCATTTGACCTAGCTATTCCCCTTCTATGAATCTTCCCAGAGGACTTAAAAATATCATACCACAGTGATATGTGCACCCATGTTTATAACAGCACGATTTGTAATAATGAGACTTTGGAAACAACCAAAATGCCAATC
Organism: Chinchilla lanigera; assembly: GCF_000276665.1. NCBI lineage: Eukaryota > Metazoa > Chordata > Mammalia > Rodentia > Chinchillidae > Chinchilla > Chinchilla lanigera. The sequence goes on along the minus strand of NW_004955431.1, from coordinate 15,127,104 downwards.
AACTGAGGAATGGATAAAAAAGGTGGTCTTTCTATACAATAGAGTACTACTGAGCCATAAAAAAGGATAAACTGGAGAGTTTTATAGGTAAATGGATGCAACTCGAGACCATATTCATCAGTGTAATGAACTAGAGGCACATTTGTAAACATTGTAATGTCTTGCAACTGTGAGAAGCTGAAAGAGTAAACGTACGATCAATATTGAGAAGAATGGGAAGAAACTTCAAGGGAAAGAGTTACTGGGACAGGGGAATGGAGAAAAGAAGGAAAGAAAAAGCAAAAAAAAATTATATATATATAAATAAATACATGCACACATAATAGTTAAGATACTTATACTATTAATTTTTCTTAGTTCATTGAAAAGAAAGGTTTGTGCTAATATTGTTTAGACAATTAAATGTCAGTTTCTTGTACTCTGAGGAACTAATTTAAAGTTAACAGTACACAATGTAGTAACCATTGTTACCCTTCTATTTTCTTGTTTTGAATTTTTATTTCTCTTTAAAAAAAGACCCAGGCTCCTTGTAGCTCTACATTCTGCCATGCCTAGGATGTGAATTTTGTTTCCCAGATAATAAAATGGCTGATTCACCTTTGACATCCCATTTTACTTTCTAGTCAGAGGAAGAAAGCAGGCTGATGCTCTAGTGGAGTCTGTCTTCTTTTATCAGAAAAAAATAAAAATCATGAAAGCAAAAGCACCACAGAATCCTCTCCTAGAAGCCCCAACCAAAATTCCACTCATCAGCATATCATGACCAGAACTAATCACCTGGCCACTTCCTAGTTGAGTATTCACTGGGGATGAAGATTTTCAAGGTAGCACTTTCCAGAGGGTTGCCAAGAACTAATGGCATTAATAAATCTATTGCAAAGAAATAGATTTTACCTATTAACTTGGGCAAATCAGAAGCAACTCCTGCAGCTGGAAGTAGGTCAGTCTCACTAAACCTGTTTATGCTACAAAATGGGGTTGGAATAGATTTCCTAACCCACCCTATTGTCCAGATATATTCTTAGGGTAGAAGAAAACAAGGAAGATAGAAACAAGAATGCTTTTTAATCTCACAGAGGATCTGAAGTAGGGTATAAATTTCATCAGCCGAAGGTGAGCAATCCCCACTCACAGTGCTACCCCACCCCTGTGGATCTTCTTTTCAAGTGCAGCTTGCTCTTGAAGATGGAATCAATAAAACCTTATGAAAGCTCATATATGGGTAGAGGTTGCATAGTACTTTTGTTTTGTCTTGAAATTCTATCTTGTGGTTTTTTTGTGTTGTGCTACTGCTAAAGTAAAGAGGAGTGACTCAGATATGGGCATCGATGTTACTGATTTTGTGTTTTCCACAGTTCCATCATTTTTGACAGTGTGTGTGTGTGTGTGTGTGTGTGTGAAGTTGGCAAGAACATTCCTCCTCCCTCCACTTTTTTAGGACACAACATTAATAAACCAAAATGCCCAGCTATCTCTCTGAATATGTGACATATTGTAATACACCTCACTATGCCAGGCCTTTTTGTGGGGTGTTTGGGATGTGATATTTCAGTGATACCATGAAGGGACTTTGATCTGGACCTCATCTTCAGGTGTCACATCTAATGTTAGAGTTAGGACCCAAGAGAAGCCCTAAATAGGGTTGCTAAGCCTAGCAAATAAAAAGACATGCTGTATTTGAGAGATAATAAAAATTACTCATTGTTTTCCTGAAATTAAAATTTAATTGAGTGTTCTGTATTTTACAGGCCAACTCTACTTGCAGTATAAACATTAGTCTCTTACTTAGACTATTGAAGATATTTGCAAGTTTTGAATCTCTGAACAAAAATTATTTCCTTAATATCTTTAATTAATCAGTGTCTTAGAAACTCAAAGCCAGAGGAAGCATGATGGCAGATGCTTAGCTCCTACGGATGTCTGTGAGCAAAGCATACAGTTCAGAATCTGCATTTTTATTTACCTAATGCCAGGGGAAAATACTCCTACAGGGTGACTGATGTGAGTCTAATGGTGACTCTGAGCAGGCTCAAGTTTCCAGTAGGGATACTGTGTCACTTCTGACCTGTGGAATCTGTCAGTCCATTTATATTGCCTGGTGTATAGTCATTTATTTCATCTTCATGGTATCCCACCCTTGTTCTTAATGTTGAACTGGGTGACATGACTGGGAAGGAGCATATCTGGCTTCAACCAAAACAATTTTCCATTTCGGTGAGATAAACTGAAGCACATATGTCTTCTATCAGGGGGAAATCTGAGGGTCGTAAAGAATCAGTCTGAGTTGGTATCACCCATCTTGGCTGTTGTATTAGTTTCTGAGAGCTGTCATAACAAAGTACTACACACTGGAAGGATGTATCTAACAGAAATTTCTTCTTTCCAACTTCTGGAGGCCAGAAGCCCAAAGCCAAGGGTCAGCAGGGCCGTTGTCTCTGAAGGGTCTGGGGAGATTCTGCTCTGAGCTTCTTTCCCAGCTTCTGGCATTGCCAGCAATCCTTGGCTTACAGATGAATCCCTCCAGTCTCTGCATCCATCATTTTTCCAGGGTGTCTGCTTCTGTGCTTCCTTTTATATTAGTCATGTTGGACCAAGGCCCACCTGACCCTAGTGAAGAAGAGATGACCTCAATTTAACTAATCAGATCTGTAATGATTTTGTTTGCAAATAAGGCATATTCTGAGGTTCCAGGATTAGAATTTGAATGTCTTTTGGGGGGGACACAGTTAAACTGATAATAACCCTTAAGACAGGTCTTTGGGTTTGAAAGATAAACCAGACCAAGATGCCAGGATTATTACTTTCTAAGGGCCAGGAATAAAAAACGTTATCAGGAGAAGCATGCTTTCTTCATTCCACACTAGATGAGGTGTGTCTCTAGATAACAACTGAAGATGTCCGCCATGGTGCTCACCTGGGGAGTCTGAGCATGCACAAAGTACCCACCACCTCCATGAAGCTTGCCCTGGAGTCCAGATCCAGGTGGAAAGAAAGAAGCCTACAAAGACATGGAGCTGCAGGTGGGGAGTATTCTGAGGGCATTTGGGTGCTGTTTCTGGATGTGTCTAAGGCCAACTTCCCTCTGCCTCGGATACGTGAGCCCACAATCTCCTTTTTGCCTTCCATTTTGCTGAGTTCTTTGCCAATCTGAGTTGGCAAAGGTGGGGCAGAGGGGAGGCACCTCCTGCTTTTGGATAGAGCCTGAGAAGATGGATTTCTCAAGACCCAAGAAGAAACTATTCTGAGGACAGGGGACGGAGGTGTTGGTGGTGATGGAGGGGGCATTCATTTCCTAAGAAGGGGAAGAGGAAGAGGCTGGGGCCCAGGGACTTGGAGTAGAAATCTGTGAAGATAGGCCAAGTGGAGGGATACAGACATTAGGAAAGAGGAAGTACCTACACAGGACGCTGTCCTCCACACCTGAGCCTAGACCACTTCCTCCTGCATGGTACGAGGAAGTGAGTCAGTGAGGTAGCTTGCAACTTCTGTCCCCTGGATTGCACTGGCCCTACCTCTCAAGTAGAAAGACATAGGCATCCTCATCCTGGTCTGGGTGTGTTTGGTCTGGACAAAGCTAATGGGGCAAGAGGCCCTGGGAAAGGGACAGACATCTGTCATCTGGGTACGTGCAGGTGAAGGTGTCAGCTGATAAAACCCAGGCTGAAGGGGCACTGGCACCCGGGGGTGTGGCTCTGTACTTCCTGGTTCTGTCACTCTCACCTCTGTCCCAGAGCTCTGGAAAGGGGGACCCCTGCCCACCTGCATGATCTTACAAGAGCTATGGAGAGCTTGTCTTATGATGAACCAGGGAATCATTGGCTCTGGGAGATCAAAGAAACAAAGACACATTTGACTACAACTCTCCTTGGCTTACACAGGAGAATCTAAAACCTTCTGAATTGGGGAAATCTTTAAACACTCTGCATAGTATTGGAACATATAAGCCATCAGTGCTGGGGTGTGTGCATCTTTGTGTGCAAGTGTATGCTGGATGTTGTGTGGGTGTGTGTGCATGTGTGTTGTATGTTGAGTGTGTGTTGGAGATATGTTGTGTATGGTGTGTGTTGGAGGTGTGTTGGGTATGTTTGTGTGTTGGGTGTGTATTTGAGAGTGCACTTGTTCTTCTGTGGTTTCTACAATGATGATCTGATCCTCCAGGTCTTCTGCACTTGTTCTGAGAGCTGAGGTCCTCAGAGCAGTGGTGAGCAGCTGGATACCCATCACCTTCACTTTGGCCAGAACAATATGGCAGAGCTATATTCATAGAATCGTAGAATGGCCATTGGGGTAATAATAGAACTAATATATATCAAGCACAGTAAATGTGCCAAGCACTGTAGCCAGTGCTTTGCCTCTCATATCTCATCTAATATGAACAGAACCCCTGCAATGCAGGTACTACTATTGTGGCCCTTTTTATGGATGATGAAATTGAAGCTCAGAGAACCTCTGTAACTTGACCATTTGCACAACAAGTTAAAACTTTGTACTCAACACCTGATCTGACAGATTTCATAGCCAGAGAATCCTACTTGTTTTACAGCTGGCCAGGGAGCTTAGGCAACTGGTCCAAGCCTGCATATCAACTCAGAGAAGGAGTGAGGTGGCAAAGCCAAGGAAGAGGACAGGCCACCTACATGTTCTGAGGTACTTGGACCACAGAGAAATGTCTAGTAGAGTGGACCCTCACAATCTTGACGCAGCTCAGAAGGAGAGTACAGCATGATACTTAAGTGAACCATAAGACAAATGACAGGACAAGGTTGTCCACAAAGTCAAATGAGCACTTTGGCCCTCCGTGACTTTCTTAAAGGGAACCATAACCTTAAATGGAGGCATTCCACCAAGCGTCCAGGGTACAAAGCCCCAACAACATCACCTACTAATATTGCTCAGGGCATTCTCCTGCCCTTTGGAGCACTCAAGGGAGCCATCAGCAGGCTGAAAACCATAGCAGGGTCCTGGGAATGCTCCTTGAGTTCACAGCAGCCGGCAGCCAGACACAAGCAGCCTGGCAGCCTCCACACACCAGGCTTTCTTGCTGGGCCTGGCTTGAGCAGGCACCAGGGGCAGGCAGGAGGAGCAGGAAAGAATGAATGAGGCCTCCAGAAATGGGTCACTTGTCCTGAGCCATTGGTTCCCACCCAAATGGGTGCCAGTCCACCCTTACTCCTTTTGATCCCTGCCCTTTCACCCTTGGACCTGGACATGCCGCCCTTCAAGGAGGAAGCAAGAGCGCTTCCCTGTCAATGTGTCTTTTTCAGGATAGAGCAGAAAGTATCACCAGCTTCTCCCTCCTAAGGTACAGAGGATGTTCTAAGTTTTCCGTGACCCTCTGAACCCGAGCTTAGCCTTCCACTTGAACGTTAGTCCATCCATCACTTTCCCTTATGCTTATTCAGCCTGTGTGCTTTGAAGGGCCAGAGGTGAGCATCACCTCCACAGGACATCTTTCAGGGACAGCGCAGCTATTTAATGCCTGGCAGAGGAAGCCTCCCTTAGCTGTTTGCTGGGAGTCTGACCTCATAATTCAGACCGATGGAGTAACATTTATAAGACACTTGATTCAGCAGTCGGTGGAGTTGCAAGTAGATTCTGGCCTGATAAGACACCCCTGCAGTGCTGGATGTGTGGCAACTTGTGCGTATGTGTGCCATCAAGGCTGGGCTCGGCCTCAGAGTTGAGCTGTTCCCAGAGGTCTGAGCAATGGGGGAACGGTGGAGAGGTGAGAGTGGCCATCATATGCTAAGGAAGAGTCTCCCTCCAAGGTCAGGGGAACTCCTCGTGGAGACGCATGCTCCTCTGCAGGCTCATGGGAGCTGGGCTTGTTTTATTTAAATTTCCCAGCCTTCTTCATTTTTTCTTCATCAGGCAATGGCAAACTGATCAACCCGCTGTTGGTTTGGGTTTTTAATCAAGAGTACTTCTTCACCTTGTTTCTATGTTTTGAGACAGGTTCTCACTATCTAGTTCAGGCTGGCCTTGGACTCTCCGGCGATCTTCCTGCCTCAGCCTTTTGAGTGCTCGGATTACAGGGGTGTGGCACCACGTCCAGCTGAGGACTTCTTCACCTCGGCCTATGGCCCAGCTCTAACATCTGCCCCTTCTCCCTCATCCAGGGCTTGATTTATTATTCCTGCTTGTACCTGCACCCACCAAGGAATACCTTGCCCCATATTACTAATGTTGTCTCTTTTCTAGGTCACTGCTAGATTCTGTAAGGCTCAGGTGTCCATAGGTAGATATTTTCTCTGTCTCTGTGAGTCTCTCTCTGTCTCTCTGTCTCTGCCTCTCTCTCAGTTGAAGCCAGGACCTTCGCACTTAGCTATATTCCCAGTCCTTTAAAATTTTTTTTTAAATTTTGAGACAAAATCTGTCTTCCCTTGCACAGTCAGTGACAGCCCGCGAGTGTCCACCAGCTGGAAGTGAAAGGGAACACTATGCATGAAGGGTCTCACTTCCTGTACCAACAAGCCCAGCCCTCACTAAAAACTTTTGCTCTTTGCCATGATCTCCTACAGGGAGAAAAACAGATGCAGACGCTGAGGGAAGACACACAGTCAGAGGCCAGGACATTGCCAGGCACACAGGTTTCCGTGGTCTTCTCCTGTGAATGCATGGGGCCCTGGCGCACTGCTTTCCTGATGTGCAGGGAGAACATATACTTCTTGACTTCAAATGGGGCTGGGTCCTGATACACCCACAGTCAGCTGAAAATACATTTCACTCATCTGACCTGCTGAGCATCTTCCCTTAGCCACATAGTGTACTGCAGCGTTGGTTGGTTCCCCAGGTGACTGCGGGGCTGACTCGGAGCAGTGGTCGCTGTTGCCACCCAGCATCTACAGAGAGGATTGGACTTGCTCATTGCGCAAACATCAAAATTCAAAATTTCAAGCGTGGTTTCTCCAGCATGTAGACGGCATTTGCACCATCACGAAGTACAAGCACTGTAAGTGGGGCCATTGTGAATTGGGGAACATCTGCGTTGCCAACTAGGGAAGCTCAGCGAGCTTTGGGGTCCACAGCCTTCAGGGGGGCTTCATCACATGCACATAATTCACTGCACATGTATCTCACCTTAGACCTGAGCTGTGTGTCTCTCAAATCTACATGGCAGGATGTGATGGCAAAGAAGGGATTTTCTACACTCTCAACTGACACACCTGACCCCAGAGTTCCTACTGTAAATCACAGTGATAGACTGTCAGCGTGACACAATGCCCCCAGGCAAGTGCAGTTGTCCATCCCATGAGGAGGGCATTCAAAAGGCTCAGGGCTCACCTCCCAGAAGCTCTGAGTGAAAGCCAGACTTCTTTTTGGGTGGAGCTAACTCTCTTTCTCTCCCTATGGTAGCAGGAATTGAACCCAACACCTTCACCCTGCATTAAAACTCCAGGTCTTTTTATATTTTATTTTGGGACAGAGTCTTGCTAAGTCATTAAGTTGCCGAGGCTGGGCTTGAACTTGTAGTCCTCTGGGCAGGGTTAAATTCTTTGCATTGAGCGTTGCTCAGTCCTTCTTTCCTTGTTTGTGCCTGGTACTTGTTCGTTCCCCCGCCTTTCTAAGCCCTTCCACTATGCCCTTTGGGACTTTCACATTGTGAACTGCAAGCTCGGTAACCTCAATAAATTTTCCAAACATTTCCCTCACTCTTGGTGTTATGGGAACCTGGCCTCTCTGCACTCTTCTCAAGGCTTTTTATTCTTCATAGCCCCTAAACCTCAGGGTCAAAAGGTTAGGGTCCACACCGGGGCTTAGCTTACACCAGGAGGTGGGATGGGGTAGTCCTGGCTTCCCAATGCAGGTTCCAGCCTGTGGCTCCTCCAGCCTCTCAGAAGACGCTTGACTACTGAGGCCGCAACAGCCCTCTCTTCTGCGTTCACCACAGTCCATTGGCTACCCAGACGCTTGTGAGGGCCACCACAAACCCAAGTGTGATTGCGTTGGCTTGTGAGCAGGGCAGGCTGTGTAGAGGTGTCTTCCCTCAGTGGGCTTTTAGAGTAACTAGTGAGTCTGGCTGAGGCTAGGTATGCCTCTTCATACAAGCAGGAGGCTGAGAATGGACTAGCACTGTTTGTCAGCAACAGCTATGGTTGAGCTCAGGTAGCCGAGCTGTGATGTCATGGGGCTAAGATAGGAGATGACATCTCCACTGAAGCCTGCATGACTGTAGAGGAAATTCCTTCCCAGAATTGGCTACAAAGTAGGTTACTCACTCACCATAATTTAAATCTGGCTGTTCTATCCCTTTCATAAAAGTGCTTTGTTCCCTCTGACAAACCTTGTCGCCTGGCCACTTGTCTAGCGCATTCAGCTGCCATTTTCCCCAGTGATCAGTAAATACCAAGGCTCTGGTTGCCTCGTGGCCTTTTGTTCCCTGTAAACTACTGGTCATCCCAGATCCCTGCTATACCGCCATTTTGTCTCTTGCTCTTTCTCTTACCTTGCACTGTAACACCTGGCAGGAGATTGGGGTCCATTGCAGGGGTCCCGAATAACTGGTTCCACGGAAGGGGTCTCCGACAGACACTCCATCTCACAAGTCCTTGGAACACATGGGCACATGTCTCACAGTCTTCCCTTGGTCCAAATTCCTGCCCTCATCTTGAATGACAGCAGCGTCTTTTGGATGCCCTGAATACACAGCTTTAATTTTTGTGTTCCGGCTGCTTTTAAGGGAAATTTCTCTTTTACCATAATGTTCCCACCTCTTACCGTTGCCATTGCTTCTGCTTCTGCCTGTCCCCTTCCGTTGTCAGGGTAACAGGCTGTGACAAAACCTTACAAACTGGAATCACATCAGCCAGGGCCGGGGTTCATCTCTCTTGTTGGATAGTGGTGTGATGCTGAGAAAGATTTCTACACTTTCCAAATCCCAACTTACTCATCCTTGATGTGGTGAAAATAATGGGGTTGACCTAATGTCCTTTGTAAAAATTAAGGATTATCTTAGATATAAAGTGCTCAAGATAGTATAAGGTACATGCAGAAAGTATTTAATAAATGCTAGTAACTACTGTTATAATTATGGCAACTTTCTAGATTAAGATTTTGGCTTTACCACATGCCTACTGTACAACCTTTCTTAGTCTCAGTATAACAGCTTGTAACGTGGGAGCAACAATAGCTCTTCATGAGGTTGTTATAAAGGTTAAATGTCATCATTTGTGTACTGTTGCTTGCATTTAGTTGCTTTCAATAAATGTTCTCATACCTTATTCTTGTTTCTTTTACTCCCTTGCTTATTATCTACTGCAGTAGACTTAGTTCGGAGAACTAAGCTTGTTACAATCCTTTATAAAGTAACCGGTCTGGTTAGCGAATTTCTAAGAGTCAACTATTGATTAGTGAATATTCTCTGTTAAATCTATTCTGATTGGAGGCATCTTTGGCTACAGTGTAGCTCATTGCTTGTCTTCAGTAAGTGGGGTTGTGGACCAGTTCTGGGCGAGGGAGTTGGCTGTTAGAGATGCTCTGCTGATGAACTTGGGAGTGTGATTCATTTGTGAGTGCGACTCAAACACAGCCTGAGAGCAATAAGGCTGTGCTGCAAAAGCTTTGTTTTCCTTCTGTCAAGCAAGGAAACATACTTTTAATATGTTTGCTTGCGTAGAATGTGATTGGCATGTTTTCTCACTTTACGGTATCATATACTATTGGATGCTATGGATTTCTTAACACCCCCCACTGCTACCTAAAAAAAATCACCAAGTGGTTCTCAACAAGCTTCATATACAATGTAAATTGTATTATCTCTCCGAATATGTGAGAACATCTGTTTTTCTTCTAATGCACTGAACATATAAGGGTCTCTTGGGATAGCTTTTAAATAGACTTAATTCAACATTCAGGAAAGATAAGCAAACTATAATCACAAGCACAAGGGGAAGTGAGCATTTTATATTAATAATATTGGAACTTTATGTTTAATGCAGTGTTAAAAGTTGACAATTAAACATGTAGGAGTCAGTAAATTCAATTAAAATGATCACACTAATATGAATTTAGCCACATCCTGTATTAGTTATGAAACCCATTTAACACCACAAACAATAATGTCTTCAGCTAGTTTATGCAAAACAAAAACAGGAATAAAGCACTTTAATGATATATACACCCTGTTAATGTGGTCAGGATAATTTTGCTGGGGGAAGAGACTTAACTTTTGAACATTTGAATGCCTAGTAATTTAATCTGAGTATTCTATCTCTTTGCATGTTCCATAATTTCTATTAATAAAAGAAAGAACAACAAACAAAGGATCTTTTCTCTCCTGCCTACCCATCTGTTATGGTTTGTGTCTGCATGTCCCCCCAAATCCTCATGCAAGTCATGGAGTGGGCTTCTAGAGTTTATGATTGATTCATGGTCCAATGTTGGAATTATGGATGTGAGTGCTACATTTGCCTTGGGGTAGGCAGTTTGCATACAGTGTAAGGGAGGGAAAGCGGTTGCTTGCTGCTGCTCTCCCCCTTGTGCTCTTGTTGCTTTTGCTGTCTTCCACTGCCATGAGCTGTTGCCTTCTGCCATGTGCCACCCTGCCTTGGAACCAGCCGAGTATGGACTGAAACCTCCACAACCTGTGAGCTAAATAAACCTTTCCCTCCTTAATTTTGGGCATCAGGTATTTTGTCTCAGCAACAAGAGAAAAGTAACCAAGACACCATTCCTAGGAAAATGGGTTGTCTGCATCCTGAGGGCATTGTTTTTTCCTAATTTTTCTCCTCAGTTTTCTGTGAGCAAAGGTCCTCTTTGGTTCTAGGGATTGTAATTTATTCCCAAGATAAGATGTGACTGCTGAGCCTCTATCTGGAGTCACCCCCTCCACATGGCCATGTGCTTGGGGGAACTAGAGCTTGCTATTCATTTATCTGATCATTGCACAGGACTCATGGGCTAGGCATCTTCTTTCTGATAGGTGAATAAGCTTCCCTATTCTATCAGGCAGCACAGGATAGGGGCATACACATTATGTTTAATACACATATATCTGCGCTGAGTCTAATTTTGGCCTGTTGCAATACTACTCCTAAATGTATTATATGGGGGCTCCAGTATTCATCAAACATTCACTCAAGAAAAATCAAAGTTAAGCCAGACACAGTGGTGCATGTCTGTAATTCCAGCACTTTGGGAGGCTGAGGCAGGAGAATCTAAAGTTTGACTCCAGCCTGGGCAATTTAGTGACATGATGAGATCCTATCTTAACACACACGCACACACACACACACACACTCACTCTCACACACACACACACACACACACACACACACACACGCCAGGGCTCGTGGTATAAGCATATACCTGTAATCCCAGCAGTCTAGGAGGTTGAGACATGAGGATCACAAATTTGAGTGCAGAATGGACAACTCTGAAAGATCCTGTCTCAAAAACAAACAAACAAACAGGGCTGAGGATGTAGCTCAGTGAGAAGGCCCTGAATTGAATCTCTGGAATCAAAAACAAAAATACAAAAACTAATAAATAACCAATGTCAAGCAAGCACTGAGAACTTCAGCTCTGCTTCCAAAACTTTCTGACCAAATATTGTAAGAATGATGACAGCAAAAGAGTCTTGCGAGAGAGACCATTGCATGGCATCTATGTCCACCCAGTTTAAATCAGGAATCTAAGAATCATTCTTGACTCCTTTTTTTTTTGACATTTTGCTTTACTTTACTAGCTTCTTGTCAGTGAGGCACAGTACCCAACACCCACTACCCAAAGGAGAAGTTTAACTTACTCAGGGTTTCAGTCCATGATCAACTGGCTCCAGGGCAGAAGCATGGCAGAAGGGGATGGCACAGCAAACCTGCACAGTTCATGGTGGCCAGGAAGCAGAACAGGGAAAGGGTGACAGCAGAAGGGACAAAGAACCAAACCTAGACCCACAGCCACAACTCCATGACCCACCCAGATCCACCTACAAGTGTGCACCACCAGTTTCTGGGATAAATAACAAAGCCAAACAAGTTGAAACTCTCCCCTCCCACATCTACATTTTCCCTTCAAATTTTTTTTCTATGATCATAAAAAGACGGATTTGGCATGAGATGGTTTTCATAAAGGGGCTGTACACTTTGTTATATGTAAGGCATTTGCAGTGGTGCTATTTTGGCTGTGAAGCAGTGTTTTTGGTGACATGGTGGAATACCCCACCTGGTGATCAGTTGTGCATGGTTGAGTAGCAAATTCAAAGTCCTGATTCAGAACAACTCAAACAAGGAATCACAAAGAAATACCAGCTAGACTTCTGGAAGAGTAAAGACTGAAAGGATCATCCAGTGTGTTCAAGAAAGCCTAGCATTCTGTTTTCTGCATTTTTGAATTGACTCCTTTTTCTTATTCTCCACCTCTCACTAAGCCTTGTACTACTACTTAGTAAACAGTCCTCAAATCCACACACTTCTCTCAAAAGGAGTTTCTATCATACCAGACTAATGACCGTCTTTTCTCTGTGGACCTCTGGATCTGACCGCTCACTCCTCCTTGTCTCCATGCAGATCCACCGATTGCAGATCCCTCCAATTTGTGTGCCATGCTACAGCCAGACTGATGGTCTAAGACACAAAGCCACTCATGAGACTCCTCTTAAAGTCTTCAGGTGGTTTCTCTATGTCCCCAGGATCATTCTGGAATTCTTTAACAGGACTGGCAAAGCCCTTTGTGATGTGGTTCTTCAAGTCCTTCCCTTACCATATTTTTAATCTGGTTTCCAGCTGTCTTGGTTACTTTTCTCTTGTTGCTGAGACAAAATACCTGATGCTCAAAATTAAGGAAGGGAAGGTTTATTTAGCTCACAAGTTCTGGAGGTTTCTGTCCATACTTGGCTGGCTCCAAGGCAGAGTGGCACATGGCAGAGGCCACTGTTCATGGAAGTGGATGATATCAAAAGCAGCAAGAGCACAAGGGAGGAGTGGCAGCTGGAAGAGCAAGCCTCTTTCCCTTCCTTACATTGTATGCAAACTACCTGCCCCAGGGCAAGTGTAGCACTCACATCCGTAATTCCAACACTGGACCATGAATCAATCATAACTCTAGAAGTTTGCCCCATGACTGCATGAGGCTTTGGGGGGACATTCAGACACAAACCATAACACCAGGTAAATGAAAATTTTCCAATTTCTTTACTATATCTTGACTTTTGTTTGCTCAAGTTCTTTGACTATGTTATTTCCTCTTTCTGCATGTCTTTCTTTGCCAAGACAACATCTCTTCTGGATAAGAGATTGAGATGGTCTACTCTATATCCATTTCCCATTCATCTCAAACACTGCTTGAGCCAATAAGATGGCTGGACAAAAGTCCTAGAAGAGACTAGTGGTGACCATGCAACTCCTTTCTGGTCAATGAGCTAGAAATATAAGTTCAAGGATGGATTACCAGGGAAACTCTTTCAAGAGATAATTCCTTTTAAATTACTCTGTCTCCTTACTTCCTAAAATGCAGAACAGATGACAGACACTCCAAAATCACATCAGACAAGCAGGTGGTGTTAAGGTAGAAGTCTGACTTTATGATGTTACAACAAAAACAGCAGGTCCTTGATGACTTGGGAGTTGTCCTCAGCCCTTATTTGCCTATCATTGGAATTCCTTTACATGAGAGAAAAATGAACTCCTTTTATTTAAGCCATTAAATGTCTTCTATGGTTTAGACCTAAGACATTCTCCCAAATGTAGAGATAGTCCATGTTTAGAAGGCCTAAAATGTCCCTCAAAAGTCTCATGTGTTCAAAGCTGGGGCATTTAAAGATGATTGGATTATGGGGACATAGCTGAATGTGCTGTTGGGATGTGGGGCCTGGTTGGAGGTGGGTCACTGGGAGTATGACCTGGAAGGGTGTATTTTTGTCCTTGGCTCCTCCCTTCTCTCTCAGCTTTCTGGCTATCATAAGGTGAACCACTTTCCTCTGCCGTGTCTTCCTACTCTGTTTTTTCTATGGAGAAATAATGCCATTTTGCGATCAGAGACCGCTAACCACGGACTGACCCCTCTAAAGACATAGCCAAAGTAAACTTTTCCTCTTTTAAGTTGTGGGTGACTGGAATTTTATCCCAAGGAGACAAAAGTGACTAATACAATATCTAAGTGTTTAAGCCACTACTACTTTTTGCTATATGCAAATGAACTTAAGCCTAACCAATATTAACTATGACTGGGTCTATTGCTTAGTACCAAATCAGTGCATGGCACATGGTATATATCCTCAATAAATATTTTTTAAATGAGTGAATAAGTAAAGGAGCACAGAGGATATAAACATTTCATCCTTCTGTCCAGATGACATCTGATACTTTTTAGAGTCTGGGTTTGTGGAAATGTATCTAGTTCCATTATTCTTTAATAGGTCAATGAGAGCTACAGTATGATTTATAACAAATTATTTGGGACTGTTCTAACCACAAACATATAAAATAGATGTCACCCTCAAGATTTTATAAGATCATGATCTGTTTTAGATCCAGTAGCTCACTGACAAAGAGATACAAGAAATGGAAAATGTAGACAGTATAATGTGTTTATAATATTGTGAAGAGTAAGGTTGTGTCTACATTCTTGTTTTTTTCCAGTGTGTGTTGAAGCAAAGATGTCTGTGCCTCAAGTATTTAGGACAAGGTTACTGCTTCTCATGAGTTTGGCAGGGCCCCATGAGAAGTGTACACAGCTCAGAGAGCTGACACACAAAGTGACTTGGCCTTCTCCTGAGATAATATAGACATTTCCCCTTTTATAACCACCAAGGCATGATGATTCGCTAGAGATTGGATGTTCTTGTTCTAGATCTTGCCCTCCCCTTAGATTATCTATAAACATCCTCTTATGCAGATTGTATAAATGTGCTACAGTTGTAAGGCAGTCCTTTTTCCATCAGAAGAGCGGCTCCACCTGACCTCAGCTTTCTGACTCTTGTCTTCATTTCTTCATCCTCCACTGTCCTCCTTCCGGAGTTTCAAGAGCTGTGCTGGATGCGACAATGTGGATGTCTGATCCAGCACCACTTGTTGAAAAGATCATCTTGTTCTATTGTGTTGCTTTTGCTCCTTTGTCATACATGACTTGACTATATTTATGTGGGTTTATTTCTGGAATTTCTATTCTGTTCCACTGATCTGTCTGTACTTTTAGCCAGATCATACTGTCTTGATTTCTGTAGCTTTAGAGTAAATATTGAAGTTGAGTAGTATCAATTTTCTCATTTTATTCTTCTCTTTCAGTATTGAGTTGGCTGTTCTGAGTCTTTTGTTTCTCCCTAAAAACTTTGAAATCAGTTTGTTAATACAAAATAACTTAGAGGAGTTTGATTCATGTGGTATAAATCTATAGTTCAAGTTGGAAAAAAACCCTGACATCCTGACAATATTGAGTTTTCCTATCCATGAACATGGACTATCTCTACATTTATTTAGTTCTTTGATTTCTTTCATTAGAGTTTTGTAATTTTCCTTATCTAGATCATGTACATAT
>NW_004955431.1:15099854-15111533 GCF_000276665.1 Chinchilla lanigera | reverse complement strand
ATTTATTTATTTATTTATTTTTAGTACTGGGAATCAAACTCAGGACCTTGCTCTTGCCAGGCAGGTACTTCTTGTGTTGTTTTATATTTTGGGATACAAATGTAAATGGCACTATGTTTTTACTTTCAGCTACTTTTTTTTTTTTGTTCCAGGAATTGAACTTAGGACCTTGTGCTTGCCAGGCAGGCACTCGTGCCGCTGAGCTATATCTTTGGCCCCTTGTATTTTTACTTTCAAAATCCACTGACTTTTGTATGTTAACCTCATATCCTGCAGCACTGGTATAATTATTTATTAGTAGTAAGAGTTTTTGTTGATTCTTTTGAGTTTATACAGACAACATCATATGTGAACAAAGGCATTTTTATTATTTCCTTTCCAGTCTTCATACCTTTTGTTTCCTTTTCTTGTTTTATTCATTCATTAGAACTTCCAGGGCTAGGGATTTAGCTCAGTGGCACAGTGCCTGCCTGGCAAGCACAAGGTCATGAGTTCAATTCCTGGTACCAGAAGAAAAGCAAACAAAAAAACCAAACAAATAAAAAAAGACTTCCAGCAATTTACTTTAACCTCTAGGGGAAAACGTTACTGGGCTGACTAGACATCAAAAAATTTTGAAAATGCTCTTTCAAAACCAATTTTACTGAGATATAACTTACTGTGGTGGATTAACTGACGGTCAACTTGGAACACCCAGCTGAACTGAGTCAGTGTGGTTGTGGGTGTGGAAGGCCCACCTGAGAATTGTTGCCAGCAGCATAAAAGCAAAGCTAGAGGGGAACATGGTGTGCTGTTGATTCTCTTGGAGGAGCCTGTTGTGCTGGTTTTCTGGATATGAACTCAGATGTTCTCATCATCAGAGGAGCTCAGGTCCTTGCTGTCACTGAGGATGGCTGCAGGTCTTTCTGGGGGAGTTCTGATGCTTACTTTGAGCATTGCTTCCCAGCTCTACTGCAGATCTCTCAGCTTGCTGGCCTAGATCCTTCATCCTGCTGCTGCAGACTTTCTAGCTTCCACCACTGACCTTTGGGCCTTCCCAGAGTACATCCTTGATAGAGACTTGCTGGAGATATTGTTGTGGGTTCTAGGTCTTCACCTGAACTCGTACAGGGCATTGCTCTGGGACCCAAGCCTTCAACTGGATTCCTTGGGTCTCTAGTGCATGAATAGATCTCTTGCACTATTCTGCATTTGACTTTTTGGGTGAATATTATAAAATAATCTTATAAATTATGTGTCCTATATTAAATTTATTCCCTTGCAAACCCTGACTCCAACACTTACTTAAAATATACCCACTCATTTTAAGTATAAAGGTTGACAAGTTTTGACAAATATGCACATGCATGTAATCATCAGCAGAAGAAGGATACAGGACACCTCTGTCATTCCTAAAAGGTTCTCAACTGCCTATACCTAATCAAAATCCAGCTGCAGACAACCACTGACCTACTTCCTGTCAGTGTAGATTATGCTTATCCTTTTGAGTTTCATGAAAATGGAAGTACACAGCATTCTTTCTCTTGTATCTTTCTTCTTTGGCTCAGTGTAACGGTTTTGAGATTCTTCTGTGTTTTGAGAGGTAGCTTTCTCTTCTTTCTTTGTTACTGAATGACTCCATTATAAGACTGTACCACCATCTGTTTATCCATGCACCTGCTTATGGGCCTTTGGATTGTTTCTAGTTTTGGGTTCTTTGAATAAAGCTGTGATAAACATGGTAATGCAGGCCTTCATGTGGACATGGGGTGGGACTTTTTTCCCATAAAAATCCTTAGGAGTCCAGTAGCCTGGGGTGTGGAACGCTGTCCTCAATTTTTACAGCTTGTTCCTCCTACCATAAAGAAAGAGGCCTAATGGTTAGATTTTGGAAGCAACATGAACCTCATTTGGGTATGCTACTCCAATCTCTTTACTGAGTAACCTAAAAAGCTGCTAGTTTAGAGTGAGACTCCAGAGGACTGAAGGCTCTCTCTGTGTGCAAACTGTTCTGCCATTTGGGCCATGGGATCCAAATGATATTATAGTACTTGCAGTTTGGGGAATAGGTAGGGCTGCTACTTGGCATCTTTGGCAGACCTCTCTGGGCAGATCCCAGTCTAAGGATTTGGGAGCAAAGCTGTGCCGTCCTCTGAAGACAATGATTCTCCTTCGGGGAGCATCTGGCCCCCTACTGATAACAAACCATGGGTCATGGGCTACCACATTATCTTGTGACCTGAGTAGTTCTTCATGAACAAGTATTATCTGATCTAAGCTAGACAGTTCAGCGCATACAACAGCATTGCATCATCAAAGGGAAGTGATATATGTGCATTTGGGCTCAAGTAGGCCTGGCAAGCACACATACATCATATGAACAAGTAGTACATGCCAATAGCCAGTTCCTTTGTTAAGCTGAAAACTCCCAATCTGCATCTCTAACCTCATGGGCAGTTTCCTGAGACTGTTTATTATGGTTGGGATCCAAAATGTACCCCAAAAGGCTCATTGTGTTGAAGGATTGATTGCTGGTTGTTAGGCTTTTAGGGCATGGTTAGATAATAAGAATTCTGAGTTCATCCCTGGATTAATGGCTTGATGAATTCATAGCTGGGTGGGCTGCTGGTAGAGGGGATAGGGTGATGAAGCAGTTCACTACAGGCACAGCTTTGAAAGCTGTACCTTACCACTGGCTCCTTCCTCTCTGGCTTTCTCACTCTTTCTGCCTCCCAGTTGCCAGGAGGTGAGCAGCTTTGCTCCACTGCGCCCTTCTACTGGGATGTTTCTGCCTCACTGCAGGCCTAAAAAGCAATGGAATTAGATGATCACAGAATGAAGATGTAAACCAAAATAAATCTGTCCTCCACTTTCTCAGGTCACATCAACAAAAAGCTGGTAACACACTAGGAGACTGAGAAAGAAAAAATTGGCAAATGGTTTTTAGTTTCAAGTATCTGCCCAAAGTGGATTTAGGAAACACCGCACTTCCACTCTGTCCCTGAAGGATGCTGGTGAAGGAAAATTACTTTGGTGGGCAGAACTCTGAGCAGTACAAATGGGTGTTCATTTTGCCTAGAAGAAGAGATTACGCTAAATCACAGGCAGTGGCGGGTGGTTTAGTTGATGGTTAGGAACTTGGAAGAGATGTTACCTGAAAGCTGGTAACAAGGAAGTCAGGGGAAGAAGTAGATGGATAAAAGTCTCTGAATGCACACAAAATGTGAGCCTATGTATTACATATGAGTAAACAAAACAGCCACAGTACAGGAGGTTTTCAATAATCAGATGAACAAGACTATCCATCCCAGCACCATCAGCTTGTTATGGCAAAAATTCAGGCTGTATTCCGCAAGAGACCAAAGAGAACAGACAAAGTTTTAATTTAGACTGGTGACCTCTCATCTCGATTTGCAAGTCTGGGAAGTGGGCGTGGACCTGTCTTTGTTCCCAGGTTATATACATTTTTGGTTTCCATGGTAACAGAAAGGAATGTTGTAGCCCTGGCCACATGTTGTTTTCCTTGTGCCATGTAACCGGGTCAGGCTCTGGTCATGAGCCCAACCACAATGATATATACTTTCTGTACTCTGTTCTATATGGCCCCCTTTAGATAACCATACATTTGCTTATGGTTACAATGTTTATCTAGGGCCATGGAAGGGATGAAACAACCCAGGCAGGGTCATAGGTGGTTATTTGGGCCCTGGTGTTCTTTGTCTTTGGAGAAGCATTCCAGGGCTAAGTCAGGACTGCAAAGTTAACTCTTTACAACCCCTCCGGGATGTTTCTCAAGACACATTTTGAGGCTTGCGTTAAGACTAGAATTATTCTGTCTTAAAATGATATGCTAAGAGTCATTGTCCCCTACAAGCTAACCTCTTTCCCCAGCCATCTTGGCCCTTGCCAAGTATAATAGCCATGCAGGCAAGGGAATGTGTGGACACAGTGATGTGGATTTGCACCCATCAAGGCTGATTCAGCTCGAATTGTTGCTGAGTGCTCAACATGCCAACAGTAGAAATCCACACCAACATGGCACCATTCCTGGGTTAGGGAAGGTGACCAGAAAGCCATCTGGTGGCAGGTTGATTCCACTGGATCCCTTCCATCATGGAAGTGGCAGCATTGACTCTCGGAGTATAAATTTACCTTCTCTGACTAGTGTTTCTGCCAAATCCATTGTGCATGGATTTCACTTTATTTTCCATTCACCATTACTTCTGAATAAAGAAGAAATTTTATAGCAAAGGTAGGACAGCAATGAGCTTGTGATCATGGACTTCCTTTGTTTTGCAGTGAAGCAGGTGGCCTGATTAGAACAGTGGAATTGGTTTTTAGATGCTCAGCTATAGTATCAGCTGGTGGCATCAGCTTGCAGGCTTGGGGTTGTGTCCCTCAGGATGCAGTGTATTCGTTACATTAGTGACCAATATGTGATGCTATTTCTTCCATAGTCAGGGTTCATGGGTCCAGGAATCATGGGGGTAAAAATGGAAGTGACCTGGTGTTCTAGCAGTGAGTTTTTCCTTCCCACACCTACAACTTGGAGCACTCTAGAAATCTTAGTTTCTATAGGGGAAATTCTTCCATTAGGGAACACAATGGTTCCACCAAACTGAAAGGTGAGTTTACCATCTTCCTCATAGCAGTGAACCAACAGGAAAAGAGGAAGATTTTATTTCCCACCTAGGGTGATTGCCCTTAATTACCAAGGGGAAATTGGACTTGGCAGTACACAGCAGAGGTGAGCAGTAGAGACTCCATGTCTTCTGATTCATGTCATTGGATAACAACCTAATACATGTAGGACTGATGATATTCTAGAGCCTTCAGGAGTGAAGATATTGCCCACTTCTTTGGGTAAGAAACTTTGATAACTGAGGTGTTTGCTGAAGACAAAGGGAGTATAGGATGACTAGAGGGAAAAGAAAATTATTGGTAAGCAACCACACAACCAGTTTTGGAAATGACAACTTTAATAGTGTTCAGTATTTCTTTTTCTGTCTTGGTATAAATATCTGTGCATATATTAACTAATTTTTCCTATTCATCTATTTGATTTACCTACTATATACCATAATATATGTTAATAAATAACTATATCTCAGTACTTAAGTAACAAGATATCAAAAGGGACGATGGCTCAGTTACATAAATAACATCATTGCAAGATGAATAAAGAGAATAGTAACCTCTTTGGGGAAGAGGCTGCTTTTCTGTTGGATGAGAGAAAGTTTCTTTATGTTCAGTGGAAGCATGATTTTGCCATGGTCTTTTCTGGAAGTTGACTTTGGTATGGTTAAAATGGAATATATATGGATGCTAAGTTGACAAGAGGTAGAGCCTGCTGGATTTGTTTTGTGCCAGTTTACCATGGCGGGAAACCACGCCTCCCACATTCACTTCACTGAATGGTTCTGGGTTAGCACTGGTGAGTGAAGACATTTCACATGAGACATGGGAAATGAGAGAGGAGAAAAGAGGAAGTAGAGGATCAGCCGTCTTCCGGTGCTCAGCAGAGCAGGCAGGGTGCATGGCTTTGTCCCACACCGCTCTAATCTGCCAGCTCTCTGTCAGCCTGATAGGCTGACAGCAGTGGCCCAGCCCTTTGCCAGAAACTGTTGAGTTTCTCTGACTGCTCTGTGATGAGGGCGCTCATTCTCCTGCAGGAAGCCGGAAGCACAAAAGCAAATGGAGAAGCTTTGAGTCAGTGAGCGACAGACATGGTTCTGCCCATCCTTGTGGGTCCTGAAGATTTCAGGGCCAGCTCAGCCTTCCAGACTTCAGTTCGCCCTTGCTCCCCGTGCTTCGTGTCCTTCTTCCTGTGCTGACAGGTTGCTCTTCCGATTTTAGCCTGCAGCAGCCACAGAAACGGTAACCTCAAGAACAGTGCTTGAATTGTGTTACTCCTCCACCCCCAGCCCCAAATATTTTGAAGTCCCAACTCCCAGTCTGTCAGAATGTGATCTTATTTGGAAATAGGGTCATAGCAAATGTAACTGACTAAGGTGCGCTCATGCCGGAGTAGGACGGACTCTAATTCAATGTCACTGCTGTCCACGGGAAGATGAAGACATGGGGGACAGCTTGTGACAGTGGAGGCAGAGCCCAGTGTACTGTGACTGCAAGCCAAGGAGTCGCACGCACTGTTAGCGGAAGCTAGGAAGACAAAGGCGCAGCCTCCCTGGCAGGTTTCAGAGGAAGCATGGCTTACACTTTGATTTTTAGACTTTTAGTCTCCAGAACCGTGAGACAATAAAGTTCTGTTATTTTAAGCCCCTTAGCTTGTGGTACTTTGTGATAGTATCCCCTTGGCAAATAAAAATATAGCGAGCTCCCACAACTGCATAAGATCAAATCCCTTCAAATATTTCTATGTCTATGTATCTATCATCTATCATTTTTCTGTCATCTATCATCTGTCATCTATCTATCATCTATCATCTATTACCTATTTATCTATCTAATCTATCATCTATCATGTATCTATATATCATTTATCTATTAAAATATATATTTTCTAGGGGTTCTGCTTCCATGGTCAGACCCTGACTGATACAAGACATGTCTTTTAATTTCTTTTGAAGAAATACCAGGATGGAATTGCTAGGTATATGTTTAGCTTTTTGAGAAACTGGCATATCTTTTTCTAAGTGTTTTGCTTATGTATTTTCCACTTTTACACTTGCTGCTTTACATTCTTACCAGGCATGGATGGTGGTCTGCACTCTTGCTAACCACTTAGATAGGTGTACAGCGTTACTACATTGTGCTTTTAATTTGCACTTCCCTGATGACAATGGTGAACATCTTTTCATTCACTTATTGCTCATTTAGATGTGCTTTTTGTGAAATGTCTGTCACTTATCAATTTATTATTTTTGTATTAATGTACTTATTTATTTTCATGTTAGGGATTGAACCCTGCGCCTTGCACATGCTAACCATGAATTCTACCACTGAACTACATGGCCACACCCAGTTTACACCCTGTTTTTTCTTTTGCAGTACTACAGATTGAACCTAGTGGCTTTTTATCAAGCTGTATTCTAGTTCTCTTTTATTTTTTTTTTTTTGCTTTGAGAAAGGGTATTGCCAAGTTGTGTAGGCTGGCCTCATATTTGTGACTGTCCCTCCTCAACTTCCTTGAGTACTGCGATTACAGGCATGTGCTATGATGCCCTGCTAATTTACCAATTTTTAAAATGGGGTTGTTTATCATTGATGAGGAACAGTTGCAGAATTTGTGTGTTCTGGATGTAAGTCATTTGTCAGATTTATGGAGTGTTAATATTTTCTTCCTGCTTGTGGCTTGCCCTTTTATTTTCTTAATGGTGTCTTTTGAAGAGCAAAAGTTTTAAATTGTGATGAAGCTGATTTATTGATTTTCTTCTTACATGGCTTGTACTTTTTGTGTTACCTGAGCAGTATTCATCTTCATGGTCACAGGGACTTTCTCCTCTGTTTTATCTAGAAGTTTTATATTTTTACCTTTTATGTTTAGGTTTAAGATGCATATCTATGTTTTGTGTGATTTACTGGGAAGGGTCAAGGTCAGTTTCTTTACCATATGAACCTCTGGTTGTTCTAGTAGCCTTTGTTTATTTGTTTGTTTGTTTCTGGGACAGGGTCTTGCTAAGTAGTTTAGGCTGCCCTTGAACTCACCAGTGATTCTCCTGCCTCAGCCTGTGGGATGCAGGGATTACAGGCGTGTGCCTCCGGGCGCGGCTATCTAGTAGCCTTTGTTGAAAAGACTTCCCTTCCCTTGTTGGATTAGTGTGTCAAAAGTCAGTTGCGCATATATGAGCATCCCATTTTTTTTCAGAGCTGAGGGGCAAACCTAGGGCCTCATGCGTGCTAAGCATGTGTTCTGCTGCGCTACAACCCCTAGCCTGAGCATCATACTTTTCGTCTATTAGAAGGGAATGTTCTTGTGTTAGTTACTCACTCCCCACCGAGACACAGCACCTGACTTAGAGGAGGAGAGCTTTATTTTGGCTCACGTTTCATGCCGTGGTCAGCTGGCTCCAAGGCAGGACAGCATGACCGCGGCTCACAGTGGAGGAGAACTGCTCAGGCCAGGAAGCCAAGAGTGAAGGGTGGAGCCAGGGAGGGAGTTTTCCACTTCCAGGAAGCACCCCCGGTGTCCCCCTCTTTGTACCAGGTCCACCTCCTAATATCACGCCAGCTGCATGGCCTCACAATCCAGTTACCTCCCTGAGCCTTGCCTCTGAGCACACGAGACTTTGGTGGATACCCGGATATAGACCACGGAGGTCGCACCCATGCCAATCTCTTCCTTAGACAGCATGTGAGACAGACGGAGCAGGTAGTGGCAAGGACATGACTGTCTTATCGGAGACCCTTTCTACGACATCAGTCCTCAGGGAGCCCTGCAGTGATCTCCTGCCGGGTCTCCTGCCTGGAGTTACAGGAGCATTGTGGGAAGAAAGAGAGCAAGAGACAAACCAGAGGTATAGGCAGGGGTTTGGGGTGACCAGTTGTTCATGGGGAACTAAAGGCCACAAGGCACCCAGAACCCCGGAGTTTATTCATTGCACCTGAGTCA
This sequence comes from Chinchilla lanigera, assembly GCF_000276665.1. NCBI lineage: Eukaryota > Metazoa > Chordata > Mammalia > Rodentia > Chinchillidae > Chinchilla > Chinchilla lanigera. The sequence goes on along the minus strand of NW_004955431.1, from coordinate 15,102,982 downwards.
GGGTCAATGGGTGAAGGGCGGTGGGTGTTTCCGGGAGCAGTAATGGTGATTACTACGATGGGCTAGGAAGAACAGAGCATTCTTGCAATGACAAGGATGAGAGAGGGGGACAATGTGGCAACCGTAGCTTCCCCAGGTGCCTTATCCTCTCCAGCAGCTCTTACCTTGCCCTGTGAGCCCACAGCAGTCATTAGCCCTTGGGCTTCCTGTTGTGACCAGAAAAGAACTGGGAGCTTCCTCACTCCAGTCTGGCCCAAAGGGCAGGGCAAGGACAAGCTTTGGACGTCCCCTAGACTCACTTTATAATTTGTGGTCCCTAGCGATGTCTAGCCTCTGTTTTTGTACACAACACATCGCACAGTATGATATGTGCCACTTGTATGGGTCGCTTGCTGAATTCTCCTACAAAGCCATATGCAAGGCACTGCTGTGTGTGTGATGGGAGTAGCAGAAGTTTTGTAGAAACAATATTGATTTCTTGCCATTTGTGTGAATGTCCATGGGCTTGTACTCCTATTTGTCTGCTCCATACTGATGTGGTCAGCTTATAACTTGAGACACTACAGAAGAGTAGTCATATCTGTAAACATCACTTTGATCTATAAATCATCTGCATTAGTCTTCTGAGCATGCATGAAATTTAGTCCATAGCATTTCAAGTTATAGCAAACTCACTACCTCTCAGTTTGTTCATCTATACAATGGCATGATGATTCACCTGAATTCAGTTCAATTCAATTCAGAACTATGGGCTCTTTGTTGAAGGAAAGGCTGTCTGGTTGTGGCCAAGGATGCAGAAATGACACTTCAGGTAAGGCTGACGTGGGTCTCTTGAAGACTACCAGTGTGTGACATATTGGAAAAACCTTGTCTGGTCTCTCTTCACTTCATTTACCTTGCACATTAATATTGGCTTTAATACCCTTCAGATCAACTGACATGATAAGAAACTTGTGTACCCACCTATAATTCACACCTGCAGACCCAGGCTATATCTCTAAGTCTCATATAATGCTGACCCCCATCTCCTGTGTCCTCATCTTTGTATACAGATAAATCCTGGCCCGGCTGAACCCAGGAGCAACCTTGAATGGGAAGGGAAAGGAAGAGATGGCAAGAGATGGCAATGTGCATCCTGAGGTGAGGAAGAAGGATGCATGGCTGTTGCTACGTGACAGCCTGGCATCATGGCCCCATGTTGCCATGGTGATGGAGGTGCAAGGATGCTAAGTGTATGTGGAGCCCCGTGTTTTTAAATAGCAGCTGGTCAGTGCCACTGTGGTCCCTGGCTTGCTGCCCCTCTGAGTCACCACTTGGCCCCAGATGTCCTGATCTCTGTTGACAAATGGTTGTCCTTCACAGTCAAACTACTAACAGTACTCTAATTAATGAATGTGCTAATTATTCTTACCTACTCCCTACCTACTCCCAGCACATTTGTCTAACTAACCTGTCACATACGGATAAGTGCAGCATCTGTGTAACACGGAGGGCGCAGGGGTTGGAGAAGGGGTGGGGCCCACAGTTGTGGAGCTGTGGGATTTATCTTGTTAAATTACCTTTACCAGTGGCTAGGTACCTAGGGGGATACATAATTTTCTGCAATGTGGGTGTGTTTTTCTTTCTTTTCTTTTAGAAAATCTCTTGTCAGGAATAGATAGGCCGTTGCTCTGTGTGTTAGCCTATGAGAAGATTGCTAAGCACAGATGCAGAAGGACCAGGGGGTCCCTCAGCTCTGGAAAAGGTTCCAGAACAGTGTAGAGTGCTTATAATGACAGACCAAGCAGTCAGATAGGGCTGTGTTTGCATCTTGGTTCTGCGCCTTGCTTCACATGCGTCCTTGAGCAGATTTCAGGCAGTGGTGGCTGGGAGGGGAGGCAGGGAGATAATTTTTCCCTTGCAGCATCGCAGAGCAACAACTGTGGAGCTCTTGGCACAGTGCCTAGCACACACCAGGTCCCTGGACGCAGCCGCCTGGTGTGTTGTGGGGTTGCTCTGCGCTTTCCTGGCTGGGCCCAGTGCTGTGGGTGCTGGGTGGGAGGCAGTGGGTAGCCTTGTGCCCACTCCTACCCAGGCGCCCCTGCCTTTTTGTTCTGTCTCAGCAGCTCTCTATTGAGATGGATGGCATTTCTAGGGGCTTTGCCTCTGATAAGTGCTCCTCTGTAGCTGCAGCCAGAATTTTAATGGGCACACAGTAATTTAACGACCATTTCAGCTGTTAATGCACCCTTCCCGGGTGAAGTGGACTTGTGCCACCAGCACGAGCTCTCCACGCTGGGGACTCAAGGGAGGCAAGAGGGGGCATCCTGGAGCCTGCTACTGGGCACCTTCTCAGCCTTCTAAAGTACAAATGGCTGAACATAGTCTCCTCAGTTTGGGGGGTCTCGAAGGCTTGTGAAACAGTCAAGAACAGCTGGCCTTCCTGGTTGCCGACCTTCTGGGGGGCTGGGAGGATTTCCTATGGTGCTTGTTGCCTGGTGAGCTCTGCTTGTGGCTGCTGGTTTCTGTGTGCTGGTATATCAGGCACACATGCCCATGTGTACAACTGAACCAGGGAGCCAGAAAGACATGGGGATGAGCTTCAAGAGATGCCAGTGTAAGATGAGGAAGATGCTTTAAGAACTGGAAATTTGCAAGCCAGGGATGGTGGTGCCTACCTGTAATCCCAGCATGTGGAAGGCTGAGGCAGGGGGATCGCTATGAGTTTCAGGTCAGCCTAGGCTGCACAATGAGTTCAAGGCTAGCCTAAAACAAAACAAAACAAAACGAAACAAAACACAAAAACAAACAAACCAAAAAATAAATTTTAAAAAACCCTGGAAATCTGGATCTTGGTTGAAAGTAGTGGAAGTCACAGCACCATATCAGATGTACCCGGTACCCCATCTCTTTTTGCTATGATGACTGTGGGAACACCCAGGCTCTTTCATTTTCTTGCTATCTGGTTGACCTTGAGAATGGCTGCTTGGCCAGCTTGAACCAGTGAAGCTGACTTCAGAGTTTAGATGAGAGAAATCTTTGACAGATGGCAGAGGATGTAAAGTTTAACTCCTGAGCTGTAGGTGGACATATTTTCCACTGTGTGGAGAAAAATGTTCTGCAGATAGAAGAGATATGATGTGCTAAGA